>NC_089493.1:275408788-275667130 GCF_036850765.1 Saccopteryx bilineata
ACTGTCCCAGTCACCTACCGCTGCATATCATGTTACCCCCAAATTTAGAGGCATAACACAATCACATATCATACAAATTTTATGGGTCAGGAATTTGGGAAGAGCTCAGCTGGGGAGTAGCCACGGGGGTCTCTGAAGTGACAGCAGTCTAATGTCTGCTGGGACTGCAGTCATCCGAAGGCTTGGCCGGAGCTGGAGGGTCCACTTCCAAAGTGCCTCACGCATTTGGCTGGCAGGCTGGTGGCCACAGGCCTCCACTCCGCTCCGCGGGACGCCTGGGTAGCCTCACACCAGGCAGCTGGCTCCCCCGCAGGCCACGGTGGGAAGTGCAATGTCTTTTATGACAGCCTGTGAAGACCCACATCACCACTCAGTTCTGCCATATGCCCTGGTCACGCCGGGCTGGTCCCGATTCAATGTAAGAGGGGACCACACAGGGCAATGTGGATCGCTGGAGACCATCTTGAGGCTGATACCTATCCCAGCACCCACCCACTAGGGACTGGAAGTACCTATGATTAAGACACAGTTTTCACCTCTAAGGGGCACTTCCTCCTAGACTAAGCAGAATGCAACCGTGCAAACTTTGTCCCTAAAATCCTCCCCAACTCTGCTCTTCAGTCAGCTCCAGCTTTTAAGAAGAAAGGAATCCTATTAAGAAACTGGACTTAAGTGTTCAGTCACCAGTCCTCTGGTTCCAGAGATGATGCTGACAGAAAAGGTAAAGGTCCTCCGGCCTCTTGATCTCCCCCACGCCCCAGCCCTGCGTCACACACATGGCCGGCACGTCGCTGTGCCGTCACTAACTTTAATACAGCTCCTGCACACGACCTTGATTTTCCAAACCCCTGAACTACCCCCCAGTCAACCTGGCGTGTAACTCTACCGTCTCGTTTTGTACAGCAGCGGCAACAGCGCCTAGTGCTTAGAAACTCTCGGACCTAGGTTCAGATCCCAGCTCTGCCACTTAGTAGCTGTGAGGTCTTTCAGTCTGTTTCCTCCTCTATAAAATGGGACCGAAAAGATACTTCATAAGGTCATGGGGAGCCAAAGACCACTGTGAAAGGGCTCCGCACGGTGCCTGGCACGCGGTAACTACTCAGGGAAGTTCCCGACGGCGCTCTTAATTCAGAGGGCCAATCACTCCCTTTCGCCTCGTTTCACAGATCTTGTACAGGCACAAGCAAAGCCTCTTCCCTCCCATCGGCCCTTCCCTAGCAGCTGCCAGCCCCTCCCCACCTACGTCCGCACGCAAGTGTGCAACGAATGCACAACTGAGTGGAACAACAAATGACCGTTTCCCTTCCCCCTCCCCCCTCTACCTTCCTCTGTCTTTGTAAACTAAGCCCTGGTCTGACAGCTAGGTTGGAGCACCCTCGCAAAGCACAGAGGTTGCCGGTTTGATTCCTGTTCAGGGCACACAGAGGAACAGCTCGATGTTTTCTGTCTCTCTCTGCCTCTCTCTAAAAAGAAAGAAAGAAGAGAGAAAAAGAAAAGCCAGAAAAGAAGACTGAGGTGAGGGCAGCATCTTAGAATGACACTTTCCTAAAGGTCATTGGAGTGACCTCATTGAGGGTTTATGGCCATTTCAATAAGCACAAATGTGCAAGTGACAGAGCTCTTCAAGAGCTTACCATTTTAGGTATTTTAAAAAATTTCTCACGGGGGAAAAAAAAGTCTGTCTCATAATAACTTTCGCCCCATTCAGAATCCTGTAACAACATGAACACTTGCATCTCCCAGAGGGGTCGGGGCTGTTCCAGGATTGCCTGAAAAAATGAAGAAAATTACAGGCAACTTGCAAACGGACTGAGAAATACACCGGCTTTTCCCCGAGAAGAGAGAGCCCTTCGGAAGCCCCACCGCCACCAGAGGCGACCTGTGGCCAGCGATGGGGGAAGGCTGCCACTTAATGGCAGCCTCGGGAACTGGACGGAATATATTGACATTTAGTTGTATCTTTCATGAGCTCTTAACCTTTACACCTTTCAATAAAAAGCCCCATTAACATTTAAAAGGGATGTTATGGATGTTACAGGGTGTCCACTTGGAATAACTGTAAGAAAACACTCCAAGAAATGGATTATGTATCTCACCTGTCCCAGGTCTCCAAGGGTTCACTTCCCTCCGGGGGGAAGGAGCAAGCCAGTGAGACGGCAAACAGCCCAACAGACACTCGTTGGAAATACAGCGACTCCTCAGGAAACCCTGAAGCGGACTCCTCAGGAAACCCTGAAGCGGACCCTTCTGCATTGGCAGCTACACCCAAGAAGACCCTCTGCCCTGTACTTCTTCTCTCCATTGTGTCCTTGACTCAACCGTCACATGGAGGAAGCTTCCCGACGCCCTCAGGTGGGTCAGACCTCTGTTCAGTGTCCCCACAGACCCCTGAGCTTCTTCAGAGAGGCCCTCAGCTCCCTGCAGCGCCCTCGTCCACTCACTGGCTGGTCTTCCACCCAACAAGGGATCACACACTCTAGGAAGGCAGGCGCCTTCCACCCACCTGTTCACTCCGTCACGCACGTACACATTCACTCACTTCTTAGAACGCTCCCACATGCCGGGCACTGGGGCTGGAAGAAACTAAGCAAACTTGGCCTCCAGTTCTTCCACCTTCACTCACAGTGTCATCTACTCTACTCATCTTTGTATCCCCAGCACCCGTCAGACGTGGTATTCAGTAAATGTTCAACACGTGTGGCCCCTCGATATAAATTCATTCAATTCCCGTAAGAACTGAATTACTGTTGCTCAGATGCTATGAGCTGCTGGGGGTCCCTCACTCAGACCGCAGCCTTTGGGCCTCACCCATCTTTCATACGCATTTTGTTTGGCATGTGTCTTTTTAAAAACTTAATTTGGGCCCTGGCCGGTTGGCTCAGTGGTAGAGCGTTGGCCTGGCATGCAGGAGTCCCAGGTTCGATTCCCGGCCAGGGCACACAGGAGAAGCGCCCATCTGCTTCTTCACCCTTCCCCCTCTCCTTCCTCTCTGTCTCTCTCTTCCCCTCCTGCAGACAAGGCTCCATTGGAGCAAAGTTGGCCAGGGCAATGAGGATGGCTCCATGGCCTCTGCTTCAGGCGCTAGAGAGGCTCTGGTTGCAAGAGCAACAGCCCAGATGGGCAGAGCATCGCCCCCTAGTGGGCATGCCAGGTGGATCCCAGTCCAGTGCATGCGGGAGTCTGTCTGACTGTGCCTCTTCGTTTCCAACTTCAGAAAAATACAAAAAAAAAAAAAAAAAAGTCACCTCCCTTTAAAAAAATAAAATAAAATAAAAAATAAAAACTTAATTTGCTGCTAACATTTAAAACTTGGAAGATTTCCCACAAAACATTCTTCCCAGTTTCTCCAGAACACGAGTGCAGTCCTACAGCGCCCGGTGGGCAGGAGAAGCTGGCTCCTGTAGACAGGGTGGCACCTCGCTGTGCCGCCAGTCCCACCCCTTCAATGCCCCCACCACAGAAGCCCTCAGACAGCGGCCGTCTCTCATCTCGCCCTGGCTCAGGGTTTCCTCGCCCCAGCCCTTCACTGAGGACCTGCGTGCCCCTCTGGGCATCTTCATCTGTGACTCTGGCATCACGCCCATGTCATCCAAGGACTACACCTGAGATGGGCTACAACACAAATGAACGGGCAACTTTATTGATTTACCTCCTAACACACCCTCCTAGTAGTAGACACACGTTGTGCAGTTTCCAGCAAGGATCTTGGATGCAAAGGGACATTAAAGGAAACAGTAACTCCAACAGGTGCTTCACGAGGGGCCCAAGCTCATGTTCACTGAACTTCTTCTTGCAAATGAATGCTGAAGATTAAAAATTACATTCTCACACCACCAGCACAGCTTAAATACCTCTTTGACAAAAATAATAATAATAAATTATCTTCAACTCAGAAAATAAATTGTGCTCAGCAGAGTGACAGGAGGGTCCATTCGTTGCATTGCACTGAGGGCCGGACGGGGGGGCCAGGTACAGGCAGCTGTGCTCCCGAGCACGCGGGCAAAGAGCACGTTCTTAGTCCAAAGCACGCTCCGTGCCAATGGCGGCGGGCGCCCTGGCTGCGGCCTGCCCCACTGGGACTTCCTGCCCCTCTCCTTCTCACGTCCGCCTTGTCTTCTGTTTCTTGGCTTGTCTCTTGGCATCTTCCGGGCCACTGTTGTCAGAGGCGGTCTGGCCAAGAGCCCGAACGCCCTGCAGCCGACTTGTCAACTGCAACAGCAAGGGAATGAGCTGAAAAGAGGAGGAGAGTGTGAGAGGGTGGCGGGACTTCTGTCCGGTGGGCACTGACCCTGCATGTCAGCACAGCTGCTTTTCCAGGTGACGTTGCCACCTCTCTGTGCTGTTGGGCGGGCCTCAGTTCAAAGAAGGCAGGCTCTGCACAAGGGGTCTGCAGAGACGGTCAGCCCTCTCTGGGCACATGTGCCTAGAAATACTCCAGGTTTTAGGATTAGAAGATATCACAGATATACATGGCCTTGAAAAAGACCTAGGGGCCTGACCAGGTGATGGTGCAGTGGATAGAACGTTGGACTGGGATGCAGAGGACCCAGGTTCAAAACCCCGAGGTCACCAGCTTGAGTGCAGGCTCATCCAGTTTGAGCCCAACCAAGGTCTCCAGCTTGAGCAAGGGGTCACTCGATCTGCTATAGCTTCCTGGCCAAGGCACATATGAGAAAGCAATCAATAAACAACTAAGGTGCTGCAACGAAGAACTGATGCTTCTCATCTCTCTCCCTTCCTATCTGTCTGTTCCTATCTGTCCTTCTCTCTATCTCTCTGTCTCTTTCACACAAAAAAAGAGGCCTAGGGGTTGGATTTGAGGCTTTTATGGTCCCTTCTACCCCTAAAATGTTATAATTTCTGTAACACTGGACATTCCTTTCTGTCACTTCACAGCTGTGAGGGACCCCTCTCGCGGACACACCTACTTTCTGCTGAGGTCTCTGGATGTCCTACCTTATCGTGGTTGTAGCCAGCCAGCAGGACAAGCAGCGTCAGGGGCAGGGCGATGTAGGAACCTTGCGCGATGTCTTGCTCGGGCAGTTTCCTCTGTAAACACCAAGAGCACCGTCACTTACCTGCTGTCCACTATGACACAGCCGTGACCCCCCGGCCTGCTGAATCGGCTACCCCAGACACCCGAGTATCCCACATGATCCAAACTCACTATTCCAAGTAAGACACCGAGACAACTTGGATAGACTTTCAGATGCACCCTCCACTATCCAAACTCAGTCCCCGCTCTCTGAAACTCGGGAACAACCAGAGCCCATCACCAGGCTCTCCTCACCCCCCTGAACTTGCACCGCGGAGAGCGGGAGTTCTGTGGGTGACAAGTAAACGAGTCTCGTGGTGGTGAGTCCCAGACACACACAGAGGCCTGTCCCTACCAGGACGTATGGAGAACCTCTGGCTCCAGGCTCAGACACACAGTGACGAACGAGCCAGCCCCAGAGATCACAGCCCGTGAGGAGATGAAGCAGCTGCCACGTGTATCCCAGGGGCCATGGTCCTTTCGCCCTTTCTTCTACAGAACCCTCAGCTTTCCTCGGGGCCAATCAGGATGCAGAGCAAATGTCTGTTCTTTTTTACACTCAGTTTGATAGGAGATCCAGTAGGGTCCACACATTGCAACTGACTGATAAACTGAGTAATTTCTTTTCATCTAGGCATCCCGTTCATGTTTTTTTGTTGTTTTTTTCCCCCTTGCCATCTGTCACATAAGCCAGGTTCCAGGTCGCTGTCCTGCAGTTCCCCACAGCCTACATTTGCTGGTGTCCATTCCAAGCTCTGTGTCCTCTATATATATATATACTGCCCACAAAAATTACGGGATATTTAAAAATGAATATGAGTTTATAAAATATCCCTAATTTTTGTAAGCAGAGTACCTCCTGTAACTTGGCAGCTGATTCTAGAAGTTTGGGCAGGGCAGGTACCATGAGCCCCTGGAGGACCACAATGCCACCAATCACGACACGGTGGCGTAGTGGTGACCTTCATCCCCAGCAGTCACACCTGAGCCACTGACCTAAATAATCCCACCCCCTCATTGCCAGTTTCTTCCTCAAAGGGCACTCAGGCATCGGTGCTCGGAGGAGTAGAAATGCATCCGGGAAACTCCAGAATGCAAAGTGCAGGCTGCGAAAGGGACCTGATACCGAGGGCCCTTTAACAGTGGTCCTGCTCCACCCAACACCACGGGCACAGGCTGTGTGGATTTCCCTTCTCCCCTCAGCCCCACGGGCTTCTACAGAACTCCCCCTCCTCCTTACCGTGGGATTAAAGACCAAGGTGATGTGCTTGTGGTAGCCCACTGCCGTGAAAGAGACTTGAGGCAAGACGTAGTCGTACTGAGACCTGGGGAGCGTGGAGTCCAGAAGCACAAGGTAATTCTGTGCACAAGTGAGAAGTATCTTTACCAAGGGCGGTTTGGGCAAAGCCAATGAAAACTGAAGCCTAATGCATGGGTTTGCTGTAAAGCAGTCTGTAATCACTGGGTCAGTAATCTTCACACAACGTCAGGGGGATTCACTCTCATAGACTGGCGGGTGAAGAACACTAATGTAAAGGACTTTACATTGTTAACAAAACCTCCAAGTTTATACATCCAAAACCAAGGTTGCTGACTTCAGAGTGGTAACCTCAGTGGGCTACCCCATCGGTGACAGCCTTGTGGCTCCAGCGTCTCTGAGACTGTGCCTTCCGATAGAGCTTTCAAAGGCTGTGGCACTTTGTATGAGCATATTCAACCACAACGATGGCCCTTTGAGGATGTGACTTTATGAAACCCAAGAATTTCTTAGAGGCTAATGCTAATGAGGGAGGCACATGATCAAACCGAGGGACACTGTCTGCAATCCAAAATGAGGTTGACTTTTCAGGGATAACACTTCACTGGTTCATTAGCTGACACGTTTTAAGAACAGTGTCTCTAGGAAGGTACCAGAGATGGTTGTGGCCCTGTGTGCTGAACCCCGTGCTCTGCTCTCAAACACTGACAACATCCAACATCGGATGATACCCTCACTTTACAGATGGGAGAGCAAGGCCTGAAGAACATATGAGGACTTGCCCGGGGTCACCCAGCTAGGAAGTACCAAGAAGGCTTGGAACCCAGGTGAGCCGATGCTGTCTCCACAGCGCTGTGCTGCCTGGAGTATCTATTTCAGAGATATATTTCCAGAGAAATGGAGGGGAACCCCAAACTCCATCTTGATCCATTTCATTACTTTATAGCCATTTCCTGCCGAGAAAGACCATACTGCATCACCCTGTGGCAGGGTGAGAATCCAGGAGGGGAAAGTCATACCACAGGCTCACTACTGACACCGCAGACTAAGTTCTCCAGAAAGGAATCATTCTCTGCAAGGGTTGTTCCCGCCATACCAACTGTGACAGTTTTCTCTGTCTAATTAGAATTGATAATAAACATTCTATAATCTATACATGATGTTCAACATGAGCACCTTGTTAAATCAATTGTGCTACTGCCTATACTATGGACTACCATACAACCATTAAAAATCATGTTATAAATGATTTAATGATGGAAAAAGATTTGCGACATGTTTTTCACTGAAAAGCACGGGTTACAAAATGATGTACAAGAATGCCAGTTTTTAATTATTAAAATAAGTGTAAACTTATACACATATGTGCACACATTGAAAAAAGACCAAAAGGATACTTATCATCATGTTAACAGTAGTTATTTCTGGAGGAAGGGATTATGTTTGATTTGCCCCCAAACTCGCCTGCCATAAACATGTGTTATTTTTGTAAACAGAAAAACTTTAATTAAGAAACATAATCACTCCAGAGCCCGATCTTCTTTGATTCAGAGAGGACAGCATCAACCACTTAACAGTGGTATTAGAGAGAAAATGAGAGAACTGTGCTTCCTTAAACTAGGAAGTGGAATTTTTTTGTGTGTGCATGACAGAGACAGAGAGAGACAAAGCGAAGGACAGACAGACAGGGAGAGAGATGAAGAAGCATCAATCATCAGTTTTTCGTTGCGACACCTTAGTTGTTCATTGATTGCTTTCTCATATGTGCCTTGACCGCGGGCCTTCAGCAGACCAAGTAACCCCTTGCTCGAGCCAGCGACCTTGGGTTCAAGTTGGTGAGCCTTGCTCAAACCCGATGAGCCCACACTCAAGCCAGCGACCTCGGGGTTTTGAACCTGGGTCCTCTGCATCCCAGTCCGACGCTCTATCCACTGCGCCACCGCCTGGTCAGGCTAGGAAGGGGAATTATTAAAACAAAGACAAACGAGAAAGGCGCGTGCCGGTACCTGGCCGTCCCTGAGCAGCGGCGGGAAGTGGAAGAACAGGGACTGGCCAAGAGAGACCGTCTGAATCGGGTTGTCGAGGTTCTCACTCTTGTAGAGCTTTACCTGGAGAGCAGGGACAAGGCAGGACAAGTTTTGAACTGAAACATGGCAAAGCTTTCATTTCAGACATCCTCAGGACAGTTTATCTCTTGGGGGTAAGGGATCTTTGGAAAAACAGATATCTAAAAGAGAAACTGTCCTCAATCATCCAAGACTCCAGATACATGACATGCAGAGAAACGTGAGATTTAAAGCAGAGTCTGATGACTTATGTTAACACTCAAAATAGTTATGTTAATGATAATATTAAAAAGAATAGTTTCTATATACCTATAATATACTACACATGCAACAGGTACCTTACATATATTGTCACCAATTCTGGCTACTAAACAAGCGTTGTTATTATCCCTAAGGAGACTCCAGGAGCCTGCGTCACCTAAGGTCACACAATTTATTCATGGTGGAGCCTGGGATTCAACCCACATCACTGAGGCCCAGCACCTCTGGCGCCGCCTCTCCACACACTGCCATCTTAACCTTGAAACACATTCCCATTTTGATTCGGTTCTCCGGGCTGCTTCCAGCAATGTGGGGCTTTGTTGCTGGCCTTTCTTTCTCTCCAGCCCAGGTTCGTGCCTGTCACCCAGATGTGATGGGGCTTGAGCAGAGGGAGGTGCAGTCCTGGTGGATACTAGAGGCAGTGGGGCTCCTCGCTGCACCTGCCACAGAAGAATGCCAGAGCCCCCGCTCCCCAGGGCCCACGCTGATGCTCTTCTATGTAACACAAGAGTCAAATGGACTTTTCCAAAAACAAAAGTCACAGGAAATACTGGCAGCCTATAGGTCTGACCCAAGATCAGATATATATATAAATATATATGTTCTGATTTGTACAGTGTTTTAAGCAAAGTTAAGTTCATTCCTCTATTTAAAATCAGGTCGTTTCAAATAGCTCTAACTTCCAGCTTCCCTGGAAAACTAAAACGCGATGTCGACTGGGCCAGAATTCCCAATGCAGCAATAATCAAAGGAGCAGAGGCAGCACCCCTCCCGTACGCCCCCTCACCTCCCTGGGAGGGGGCATGGTTCTCCAGTTTGCCCTGCGGCCCCCCCACCCCGCCAGCCCTCCTCCCTCTCTGGCAACAAGCTTGTAGCCCCTGGACTAAGGGCAGTTAAGAGGCGAGTTAAAACCTAAGCTCATATTCTCACCCAAGTCTAATACTTCACCGTATATAAGATCACAAATGCCTCTGAAAATACACTCCAAAGCAATTCATTAACATCTCTTAAGGGATCACAGGGCACTGTATAAATGTTTCTTCATTAATTACAGACGTGACATTTTGTCAGAGCTTGAAGATACCTTATGAGGTCATTGAGTTTAACTCCCTGGCTTTATGGAGAGGAAAACTAAGGTCCATGGGAATGAAGTGACTGCCCAAGGCGACGAGGAAAATAACCGTCCGTGACCAGAGACAGCCCCGGCCATCCGAGTTCTAGTCCACTGCCCACCACCTCCACCCTGGACAGAATTTAAACAGTTATGAAACACTTCGCCTTAAAGCTGTATTTGTCTGAGACTCTAGATCAGCGATTTTAAACCTTTATCATCTCATGGCATACATAAACTACTAAAATTCTGTGGAAAACCAAAAAATATATATTTTTTGCCAATCTGACAAAAAAAATGTAATTTTCATTGATTTACAAAACAATAGTAAAATAATAGTAATAGCAATTACCTACCCTTTTTGCTCCAAAGTGAGTTTTTAAAAAATCAGGTGCCTAGCCCTGGCCGGTTGGCTCAGTGGTAGAGTGTCGGCCTGGCGTGCAGGAGTCCCGGGTTCGATTCCCAGTCAGGGCACACAGGAGAAGCGCCCATCTGCTTCTCCACCCCTCCCCCTCTCCTTCCTCTCTGTCTCTCTCTTCCCCTCCTGCAGCCAAGGCTCCATTGGAGCAAAGTTTCCCTGGGCACTGAGGATGGCTCTGTGGCCTCTGCCTCAGGCGCTAGAATGGCTCTGGCTGCAACAGAGCAACGCCCCAGATGGGCAGAGCATCGCCCCCTGGTGGGCATGCCAGGTGAATCCTGGTAGGGCGTACGTGGAAGTCTGTCTGACTGCCTCCCATTTCCAACTTCAGAAAAATAAAAATAAAAATAAATAAATTTAAAAAAAAAATCAGGTGCCTATACTTATATATAAGGATTTCTGGTTCCAAGAATGAACTAAACAGACATAAGCTTATTATGCGACATGACCAATAAGATGTATCTCTGTATATTTATGGTTCAAGACATGGTTATTATTGTATTGATGGTTGTCATTTTTTTTTACTTGACAATCTAAGGGAAAAGATGTCAATGTCCCTGACTAATAACATATTTTAAATATTCTTTCTTATGGCACACCAGTTGAAAATTGCTGCTCCAGTTGGTACTGGTCATTCATTAGGCTTCCACTGTAATACTTCCAAAGGTATATACACTGCTAGCCACACAGTTATCTGAAATGCATTTTCTTCAGTTATCAGCAGTCATTTCCCCAAGTCCATGCTAGGTTTGAAGTTTTGTAAATCTCAATTTCAACGCTCAGCATCTCCACCTTCAGTTCTCACTAAAGCGCCAGGGAGGTCCAGACATCCCCTTGTCTCAAAGCTGAAAAGAACATAGTACTTTCACCGTGAAAAGTTGGCCTTACCCACAATGTAGAAAGATATTCGGAGGAAGTGATCACATTTCCACTTAAATCGAATTGATTAATCTGCCGGAAAACTATGATGTTTATATCATCAATGTCGTTATTGCCAACCTAGAAAGAAATAAGGGATGCTGGTATTGAGAAAGCTGGAAGAGGAATCTCTCTGATGCTATGACGCCCCAGCGGCTATTTCATAGCAGACTTCACTTCCTATATAAGGGGAGCCAAGTTTGCCATAGAAGAACCCAGGTCCAAGGTCACAGTCTGGTAGTAAGAAGATGGGCTTTACCTGGCCCACAGACACATTTTGTTTGACAAATACAGTATTTATTTCCTACGTTTTAATTACTTGCCAACATTTTTAAAATTTTCATATACAAAAAGGCCAGATTTTCCAGAGTCTCTTGAAAAAAAGAGAAAGATGTCCTTGCCTGGCAGCAATCAGCGAGAGCCGAGCCACAGCTGCCACCGCGGGTGGGCGTGTGCCCTCCCTCCCACTTGTCACCTGCTGTGTCTGCCGGCTGCAGCCCACACGTCGGCTGACGGCTGTGATCCTGGCCTCCGTCTCCGGGGCAAGAACATACACACTGTAAGGTGTAGCCATTTAAAACGCCAGATGCCATAAAGATGTGAAAAACTCTACTTTCTAGGCTAAATAGTCCTAAAAGGCCCGCCACCTCTCCTACTGCTCACAAACTTCATGCCTAATACCACCTTCTAAAGACACCGACAGGCAGTGCCTCTTGTCCCACCCAAGCCCCCGAGCCTAGCAAATGAGCTATTCTATGGGAGAAAAGCTTCACTTTAAGTGATTCCTGAGTCACTTCCTGTGACCTGAAGGGCTGCCTCTTTCAGGGTCAATTAGCTAAGTCACTATCAGGAATATCAGAAAGACTCTGCCCACCAAATGGAAAAAACAAGACCATCTGAATGTAAGGCAACTGGGTGGCTCTGCCACCAATTAGGTGCATGTTCTCTTTATTGCACTCGCTTGATTGGAAAAGCTACTTGTGCCTTAAGATCCTTAACTTGCAGAACAAGGATCCGAGCTAGCAGGGGAAGTGGGGAAACAGCAGTTCAAATTCCTTCTCTGGATGCCTGACAGCCACGCTGTTCATTAAAAACCCCACAGGATGCTGCTTGGGAAGATGACACTATTCTAAGAGGACCCTTAATTAGGATCTGAAGTCTCCCCCCACAAGAGATGGAAGGCAGGCAGCCAGAGGAGCACTAAAGAATTTTTGATCAGGGAAGCAATCAGAGCGCGATTCCGCTGGAGAACGCGTGCCTTACCGCAACTACCCGGTGGTGGGGGAGGGCCCGTTCGATGTGATCGTTGCCTTCTGCCTTGAGCTGCACGTGGTACACACATCCCGGCTGCAAACAAACCCAGGCGTCACTTCTCCAGGAAGAGGCTGGTCACATGCACCTGCTCTGAGCCTGCTCTGACCGCAGGTCCTCCCCAGGACCAGAGCTTCTCTGCCTCCTCGTTTCAGTTCCCAGCCTGCCACCTGTCATCCTTCTAAAGAGTCCCTTTATAAAGCACCCTGATGAAGAAACATTGACATTCTGCAATTCCTCACCCCACTCGGTCTCTTCTACCTAAGGAAAATTAAATGTGGTTTCTTATTTCAAAACTGCAAACATAATACACTCTTAGTCGGGTGAAATTCTTCTTTCCTGCTGTCCAGCCCTCCCCTCTGTTTGCATAGATGCATCCAGTGAGATCTGGAACAATCTCCCCAATCCTTATTTCTGGGAACATTATTTCTGGGAAGTGATTTCAGGTTTTTCCTTTTAAAAAAAATAATAATTTCTTCCTTATACTTTTTATTCTAATGCTCAAATGTAGAGGCATATATCATGTTTACCGTTCTAAAAAAAACTTTTTGACACTGAATACATGAAGGTGTTAAACATGTATAAATATCTATATATATATATTTACTCAGGTAATTTTTTGGCAGATAATATTTTGCTCTAAGAAAGTCAGCACATGATGACAATTTCCCAATAGATGGAGGTACACTGCCTTGAGGAACTGAAGTTTTTGTTTGTTTTTTACATTGCTGTATGGCAGGGGTCCTCAAACTTTTTACACAGGGGACCAGTTCACTGTCCCTCAGACAATTGGAGGGCCGGACCATAAAAAAAACTATGAACAAATCCCTATGCATACTGTACATCTTATTTTAAAGTAAAAAAACAAAACGGGAACAAATACAATATTTAAAATAAAGAACAAGTAAATTTAAATCAACAAACTGACCAGTATTTCAATGGGAACTATGCTCCTCTCACTGACCACCAATGAAAGAGGTGCCCCTTCCAGAAGTGCGGCGAGGGGCCGGATAAATGGCCTCAGCAGGCCGTAGTTTGGGGACCCCTGCTGTATGGGTTAACGGCAACTCTGACAGAGAGGGATGAGTTCAAAGAGAATTTCTATGAAGGCTGCAAATCAGATAAAGTCAGCTTAAAAGCAAGGTTTTTTAATAGTATAAATGAATACATTGTCTGTAAACTTCTGAATAATTTTTTTCCTTACACATTTATTAAAAAAAAAAAGAAAGCCCTGGCCGGTTGGCTCAGCGGTAGAGCGTCGGCCTAGCGTGCGGAGGACCCGGGTTCGATTCCCGGCCAGGGCACATAGGAGAAGCGCCCATTTGCTTCTCCACCCCTCGCCGCACCTTCCTCTCTGTCTCTCTCTTCCCCTCCCGCAGCCAAGGCTCCATTGGAGCAAAGATGGCCCGGGCGCTGGGGATGGCTCTGTGGCCTCTGCCCCAGGCGCTAGAGTGGCTCTGGTTGCAACATGGCGACACCCAGGAGGGTCGCAACATGGCGACGCCCAGGATGGGCAGAGCATCGCCCCCTGGTGGGCAGAGCGTCGCCCCTGGTGGGCGTGCCGGGTGGATCCCGGTCGGGCGCATGCGGGAGTCTGTCTGACTGTCTCTCCCTGTTTCCAGCTTCAGAAAAATGCAAAAAAAAAAAAAAAAAAGAAAGACCAGTACCTTTCCCCTGGCTTCTGACCTGACATCCAGGCGCCCCAATACCTGAGAGTGGGGGTACCCTGGACATTGGACGTGAGTATTCTTGTCTCTGGGAAAGAACAGCATTGCACCAACATATCTAACCCCTGCCTGCATCCCTGCTCACACGCTCTGGGCAAACGGTCTGTTGTCGAGCTACACATGACCATCTCGGGGCGGACTAAGAGTATACAATTTGTGAATCTGAAAGGCTGGGGACCCAACCCCAAATCCAAGTGGTCCTACCCAGTGGGTGCCATCCACCCACACTGCGACTTCTACAGTGCACACTCAGTGTCTGCTGAATGAGCATATGAATGAAAACACAAATAAAAACTGAGAAAATAAAGCACCATAATCCTAAACCAAATACTGCCATTTAGCAACCAAAAGAACAGATAAGGTCTGGCCCACACAAAAATGTTATGGGTCCTTTTTATTTTTAATTAGTTGCTAACATCTAAAAATCAGAAGGAGTTTTTACATGGAAACCTAAATTTCTGACTTTTTCCAAAATTCAAACAATATGGCTCCCCTCAGTCTGTCTTCCCACAAAGCTATAATGAGCTAGAGCTGAGTGGTAGCTTCTCTCATGGGCCACGCCCTCTCCGGTTCACCACAGTCCTCTCCGCGCCCTATTGCACACCCACCCTCCTTCAGCCATTCACACTTCTCTTTCAGCCCCACAGGCCTTGGCTCTGAGAGCTCCGGCCTAGGCCATAACCACCCACTGCTAGGCAAAAGTCACACTAAACCAAATGGTTACCAGTTTTACTTTGCCACAAAACCCCAACCCAATATATCAACTAGATAAAAGGGAAGATATGTCCGTTAAAAAAAAAATTGAGAGGGTCTCAGAACATACCCACCTCCCCAGCCCTCTGGCCTTGCCCATTCCTAGCAGTCTTGGGGATCCCACGAGACACCTCCAAACACAGTAAGAGAACCACCCCCTAATAAAACACGTTCAAAGTCTCACCAGCAATCCCCGCAACCTGAACTTCCCCTCTTCGTCCGTCACAGTGTCCTCTCCGTAAATATTGCAGTCGCTCTGTCCCACCGCTTCCACAGCAACGCCCTGCTCCGGCTCCCCGTTCAGAGAGGAAACCGTGCCATAGCAACTAGGGTGACAAGAGAAGCAGAAGAACATGATACATTCCTGGGAGTCTCGGAAGCACACAAAAGATTTCAGGTAAGGTGTCCTGCATTTGCCAACAATGTACTGCGTGATTCTCCACCCAGTGGAGAAGGTGCCCCTAGGACCCAGGCAACGCAGACCGAGCTGTGTCACCGCCGAGCCAGCCAGGGTCCCTTCAGTATCTCAGACATTTTAAGGGATGCTCTGGAAAACTGTAATTTAAAAAAGCTAAGCTTTATTTTATTCTATTTTATTTTATTTCTGTTAAGTTTTATTTTAAATAATGAAGCATTCATAAAATGAAAATAAATCACTTCCTCTCTTATTCCATTGTTGAAAATGGTCCGTTTTTCTGAACATCCTCTTTCTGATTAATCAATGTTCATCTCAAGTGCTTTTGTAAACGTATAAATATGTCTTTGTGTGTACACACACACACACACACACAAATACATACACACAGGTATTTGCATAAGCCATCTCTGAAAGTATTTAAAACACTGGAAAATCTGAGTAGCTAAGAGACTAGGAAGAAAATTTACATTGTGTACTCTTCAACATTTTTAAGTTTTACTCAAGTGAATGCATATCCTCCTTTTAAAAATTTAATTCAAGCTTCCAATTTTTTAAAAAAGAAAAATTGAAAAAGAAAAATTTTTTTATTTTTTGACAGAGAGGGAGTCAGAGAGAGGGACAGACAGGAAGGGAGAGAGATGAGAATCATCGATTCTTCATTGTAGCACCTTCATTGTTCATTGATTGCTTTCTCATATGTGCCTTGACTGCAGGCTACAGCAGAGCAAGTGATCTCTTGCTCAAGCCAGTGAGCTTGGGCTCAAGCCAGCGACCATGGAATCATGTCTATGACCCCACACTCAAGCCAGCGACTCTGAGCTCAAGCTGGTGAGCCCATGCTTAAGCTGGTGAGCCCACGCTCACGCCAGTGACCTCGAAGTTTCGAACCTGAGTCCTCCACATCCCAGTCTATCCACTGTGCCCCCGCCTGGTCAGGCAGGAAAACCTTTAAGCAAGTATATTGACTCTCTCAGCCTAATTTCAAAATAGGACTTCTGTGACCGAATCACTAGTCTGAGAGATCAGAAGAAAACGGCAGCAGCCAAAGTCCTTGGACTTCACGTCTGATCCCCGTGGCTCCCCAGTGAAATCCAGATGAAGGCTAGAATGAGCGCCAAGGGGACAGAAGGTGAGTGGTGTCACAGCCCAGGCCCGGGCGGGAGGGGCTGGAGAGGGGCTGCTCACCTGTAGGCCGTTCGGTACCCGGTGATGGTGATCTTTAAGTTCTGTCCTTCCTGCACCTCGATCATTTGGGAAGAAGGCTCAAACCGGAATTCCTTCATCATGGGCTTGAAGTAATACTGGCCAGGGCTCTGCCAAGAGACAACCACAAACTGAGCCTCTGTGACCACACCCAGGTCAGGCTTTAAAGGGGGTGACTAAAGTCACCATGGACCAGAATTATGCCACCAGAGCTCCAGGGCTTCCTCGACAGGAAGGGTACCGCTGACTCTACCATGAGTAGTTATGGTAACAGCAATTGTAATTCTAACAACAGCTGTCACTGTCCCACGCCTTCAATAACTGTGATAGTGATCATCTGAATTTTAGGAATAAAAACCTCAGGTTCTGAGAAGTCAAGTAACCTGCCCAAGATGACACAGCAAGGAAGGAGCAGAGGGAAGATTTGAACCCCGGTGTGCATTCTTACCACACAGCATGTGGCGATTTGGATACACCTCACTGCCTGCTTGTAACACCCTGTAACAGTCACTTTATTCCCAGGACTGACACGATGGCCAATTGATGCACACTTCCTGAGTCCCCACTAGCCAAGGGTTCAGATTCTATTTGGAATGGAAAACAGGTGCTGTCCTCACACCATGTGAAGTGTGCTTTGCAGAAGAAACACCAGCTAACTGTTGAACAAGACTTGCATTATAAACAACAGGATCCTGTGGTAAAACAAAGGGCCGCCTAAGACAGGAGCGCTGTGGACAGGGTCATTAATTACACTGTCTTTGTGACAAGTGGGTGGCCAGAAACAAGAAGTGTGTGCGGAAGGGAACACGAATCAGCCGCATTAAGTTCTAGCAGGAGCAGCCCTCTAATCACTTCTGGTCTCCTGAGGAACCTCGAACGCTCCGTGCCGGTGTTCTGTTCTCACGCTGTCGAGCAGTATGTAGGGCACACGCACTGCGCCCTGCGCCTCACGGGGAAGCAGGCAGGCGCGTCTCACACGACATCTTACCAGGTTGGAGAAAGTCAGAATGCCATTGTCCTGAGTCAAGAGGTTGGAACGAAACACGCCACCGCTGAGGGATAAGAGGACCCCAGGGAGGGGCTGGTCATCTTCAGCTTTTATCTGGGGGTGAGAGAGGGACAGCAGAGCAAGGGGAACTCCCGTTAGCCGTGAAGATGCTCTTTCACAAGTCAAGAGGTAATTCTTACGGGTTTTCTTTCATTGATATTTGTTGAGGGAACAAAGGTCTGCTCTTCATCCCCAGGGGTAACTGATGTTGTAGTTTGATCTTCCAGAACTGTTTCGATGCCCACACCAAGCTTACAAACATCACGGCTGATGGTGACGGACTGGCAGGTTTATTGGGGCAGTTGAGACAAAAATGACACGCTACACACCACCCATGCTTTGCTCCCTCAATCATGTACCCGACTTTCCTCTTCTATCCGTCCAGAGATCTGCCTCACTGCCCAACAGTGGCATACTGCTCTGGTGCAGAGGTCGGAAACTACCTTTGTGGTAGAAAATGACAGACGATCTAAAGGTCCCAGGTTATGAATGACACAAGTTCTGTAGGTTTAAGTTGAATTGGTATGTAAGTTGGAACAGGTACATTTACCTATTTGACACAACTTAGACAGATGTTTGTCTTAACGTAGTATTTATTTTTACCTGTCTGTGCATATAAATATTTATAATTAAACATTTTCAAACCTATAGAACCTATCTCGTTCATAACCTGGGGACTGCCTGTGTATCTTTGTGCACGTAGATTTTTTTTTTCTTGAATAATCAATTCCTAGGGGTAGAATTGTTGGGTATGTGCAAGTTAAATTCAGAAAGACACCATCAATTTGCACTCCAAAGTGGCTGTAAATTCATAGTTCCACAAATTATCCATGCATGGGAAAATACATGCTCTGCAAAACACGGATATCTTAATTATTGCAAATCTGACTCAAAACCAGTGTTTGGATGGCAACTTCCATTGCATTTCCTCAGTCACTCCCGAAATGGAGCACTCCTTCAACATTTATTAGTCACTCGTATTACCTCTGTGGACTGCCTTTTCATACCCTTTGTTCATTTTCTCTATTGAGTTTTTTCTTATCAACTTTAGAAGTGCCTTGTAAACTGGGGGCATTTATGGTATAAATGTTTCTTCCCAGTTTGACTATCATTCAATTCAGTTTAAATGTATTCTGCAATGCAGAATTTTCGTTTTTTCTGGGAGACAACCTGCCATTCTTTTCCTTTGTCCTCCATGTTGAAAATAGTCACACTCGAGAGTCCCGGAGGCTCCCAGTGCCTCTCACAGAACCCTCTTCCCGAGGGCGGCGGAGAGCGGGGAGACATCACACACCGCTGTGGGAGCGTTCTGCGTCCTTCAGCACAAAGCAGTTGAGGAGGAAAGCCTGAAACCCTTCCCAGAAGGTATGCAAACAAGCTACAGTAACAGACCCCACACTGTGCCGAGTAAAAAGAGCCAGACGAAGAGGACATCTTGTATGATTTCGTTTACATAAAACGAAACTAATCCACAGTGATGGACAGCAGATCAGCTCGGCGGGGAAGGTGGGAGGACAGATCACCAAAGGGCACAAGGAAACCCTGGGGTGACCCACGTGTTCACTATGTTGAGTGTGGTGGGGTTTTCATGGGTGTGGTTCTATGTCGAAACTATGTTGATAATAAATCAAATTACACACTTTGTGTGCAGTTTGTTGTATGTCAAGTACACCTCAATAAAACTGCTTTTTAAGAACATATGGTGTTACCTCAAAGCTTACGCCGGCCAGGGCATAAGCCTTAAAGTCTCCTATGGTTCCTTCTACCGCCGTCAGAACGTAGCCCTCCTTCTGTGAGGACACGGTGTACTCCAGGTCACTGTGCAGGGGCCCCACACTGAATGAAGAGAGCAAAGGCAGAGATGGCTTCGCTTCAGATCCAGGAGGAGGCATCACCGAAACGCACTGCACTCCGGCCCCCCAACTGGTCCCAAGCAAATATGTCTGAATCACGGGCTCACCTGTAGGCACCTTTGTCATCGGTGAAGACTGTGATCAGGGGCGAACTCGCCCCCTTCTCACTGATGACAATCTCGACTCCTTCCAGCTCTGGGTGGATCTGGCCTTCCAGGAATAAGCCTGCTTTCCCATGGATCTCGATCAGCTTCCCTGGGCAGCTTTCTAGGAGGGGAGACAGAAACAGGAGAGTACAACCCAGCCACAGGGGCAGGGGCCTTCTGTTGGGGACTGTCCGATAAAGAAGGGCCTAACACTGAGGGATTTGAAGCTAACCTCCAAATGAGGTTAATGTTCCAGAAACTTCAATAACTACAAGTGGCCCATCCCCTCTCCATCCTGGAAAGGCCTCATTTACCTGCCCACAACGTTAGCAGGTAAACCTAACAAAGACTGGGTGTTCACCACTCCTCTCTCCTGCCTGTCACAAGGCCACAGACGGGGAGAGGTGCCTCCATAGCAGACAGGAGGCCATCCTGCTCGACCTCAGAGGACCCCACACAGCAGGGGTCACCGCCCCGAACAGGCTGCCACCAGAAAGCCAGGCTCAGCACACTCTACTTCCAAATACAAACTAGAGAAACGCCCAGGATTTCATGAACCCAGGATGCTTAAAAAAAAAAACAACTATCAGTAGTCAGAAGGCAAATACTCCTTAGGCAATCACTTATAATTATTTAGCCCTAAAAAAGACCCTCCCAGCACCCTTACCAAAAAACACAAACATCATGAACAGTTCAGACATAGGATCACTAATGCTCATGTTTTAGCAACTGATGGTTTTGCTTTTCACGGAACTCTGGTGTCAACCTGGCAATGTCAAGAAAAATCAAGTCCTTTTCCAAAAAGATTGCCCCTATCTAATACCAAAGTTATGTTTATTGATTTCATTCATTCATTCATTCATTCATTCATCAAATAGTAACATCTATGTGCCTTACAAAGACACTTTCACTGTAACAATACAGAATAAATGTTTAAATGAAAGGAAAGAAACATCTGCAAAGGTGTGTCATTGGCTCTGAGTTGACACCTACCTCCACTGATGGTGGCTTCCATGGAAGGCGGATAAAAGAGCAGCTCCTTAGATGAGGGTGTGACAGTGATTTTCTCTCCAGACCTGAAATGATAAAAATACTTCAATTTGACTGGCTCTGCCCCCCATCCGGAAGAATATCAGACACTGCGGAGAAAAGTCCGAGGGAGCTCACCGGGCCCAGTACGAGAAGTCGTAGGAGAAGGGGCCTTGGAGCTCATCCACCATCTCTTGGACGGGGGGCTTGGTCCTTCCCTCACCGCCGTCGTCTTTGCCCTTCTTCTCCCGCTCCTGCCTGCGGCTCTCGATCTCGGCCAACTGCTGCTCCCGCCGCAGCTCCTGCACGGACTTCAGGGGGCCTAAGACCAAGGCGGGTTCACTGTCAATGGAAGACCTGGAGAAAAGGAAGGAGCCGCCCGGAGGATGTGGTCACTTGTCCCTGTCGTCGGGGGAAGTCTGACATATCTGCAGGTAACAAAACCAAACCCCTGATAACAACACCACAGGGCAGTCTTCTCCTGACTTGAATAAAAAAATAGTTTTTAAAAGATAAAGACTGAACTTCTGCATGATGGTAGTATCAGGTCAATCTGGGCTGGAATGAAATACTGCTGACTCTTTGACCTAATGAAAACACATCGGATTCCCCGGGGACAGGGAGTTCTGCCCACGCCACCATCCTCTGTGTCCTGTGCACCCTTTACTGAGCGCATCCTCAGCTAGACAGCCGGGCACTGGGAGACAGCCACAGAGGACAGACAACATCCCCCACACACACACACATTCCAGTGGGAACACCTCGGACTCCCCGGGGACAGGGAGTTCTGCCCACGCCACCGTCCTGTGTCCTGTGCACCCTTTACTGAGCGCATCCTCAGCTAGACAGCCGGGCACTGGGAGACAGCCACAGGAGGACAGACAACATCCCCCACACACATTCCAGTGGGAACACATCAGATTCCCCGGGGACAGGGAGTTCTGCCCACGCCACCGTCCTCTGTGTCCTGTGCACCCTTTACTGAGCGCATCCTCAGCTAGACAGCCGGGCACTGGGAGACAGCCACAGAGGACAGACAACATCCCCCACACACACACACATTCCAGTGGGAACACCTCGGACTCCCCGGGGACAGGGAGTTCTGCCCACGCCACCGTCCTGTGTCCTGTGCACCCTTTCCTGAGCGCATCCTCAGCTAGAGAGCCGGGCACTGGGAGACAGCCACAGAGGACAGACAACATCCCCCACACACATTTCAGTGGGAACACATCGGACTCCCCAGGGACAGGGAGTTCTGCCCACGCCACCATCCTCTGTGTCCTGTGCACCCTTTACTGAGCGCATCCTCAGCTAGACAGCCGGGCACTGGGAGACAGCCACAGGAGCACAGACAACATCCCCCACACACATTCCAGTGGGAAGAGGCAGACAGCAAAAGGAAAAACGACGTCACATGACAAGTACAATGAAGAAATAAAGGAGCGTGGAAGGGGAGGGTGCTGGGAGTATAGGGGTGCTACTTTTTCAGGGCGCCGGCCAAGGCTTCTCTGAGCAGGAAACCCTGAGCCCAGACCTGAAGGAGGAGACGAGACCACGTGGCTCTCTGAGTGAGAGTGCCTCGATCAAGCAGAGGGAGGGCAAGTGCAGAGCCGTGGAGCCCTGGAGGGGGCGTGCCCTCGGCATGCTCAGGAGGAGCCCAGGCGGCCAGGGAAAGGGTCAGACAGTTCTCGGGGGAAGCAGATGCCAGGCTAGGCTGCCCAGGCCTCGGTGCAGACCCTGGATTTCATTCTGAGCAGAATGGGTAATTCCGGAGTTTTCAGCAGAGGAACAGTAGGATAATACTATTAAAAGCTCACTCTGGCTTAAGATGGGCTGGCCCCTCCCAACTTTCCTCTCCTGAACACCCCCCCAACCCTGACAAAATCAAGTCAAAGGATTTATCACACTTATAATTCTCCAATTCTGTGTCTGATTCCTGGACTAGGTGCCTCCCTCATGAGACTAGGGCAGGAGGTGGCCTACGCCCAGTCACACTGAAGACTCTCGAGAAACAGTCTCTGAAAGGAGGGACGGTGGAAAGGTGGTAGACAGAATGATGGAGACGAGGTGGACAGGCAACTTCAACTAGGGTAAGGGCAGAAAAAGTTCCTCGGATTTCCACTGAATTTGACAAAGTCGGTCATGCTGCCAAAACTCTTTCGTTTCTCGGGAAAATTAGGGTGTCAGATGCATCTCACTGCACTGCAAAAACTCCCCTCAAAGGTGACATTCACATAAACCCGACCCCGTGAGGGACAGACTTGCGTATCCTTTCTCTCTCACGGTCTTTCCTGTGTCAGGTGCTATCTCCATTTTCCAAGCCTTTGAGAAAAAAAGGTCTAAGAAAAATAAGCAATATTTTTGAATTTGCTAAAATACTTGAAATACAATGAATAAACCAGAGATATGTTTCCCCTAGCAAAGACAGGAAGTACAGAGTTCAAACAGAAATTGAAGACACTGAAACGAGCTGTCAGGGGCTCTTCCTCACCCAAAGTTAATTCTTGAATCACAAAAGGAAAGGATCAGGCTGCTATTAATTTACAGCTACAGCACATAGTATGAGAGAGAAGTTCATTTGTATAAACACCCAGAAATAAAAAATCAAAACTAATTTCCAGAGAGTCTGTTAGAGAAGCCCCAGGCCTCGCCCACAGCCCTCACTCAGCTCACCACAGAACTCGAGTCTTACTTGATAGTCACAGTGACATCCATCATTTTGTCAGTGATGACAGTTCCAAGGACATGGTGGCGAATGGCTGTCAATGTCAAGATACTCGGTGAAGACCTATAAATCAAAGAAGTGGAGAGAAAGCACTAGCAGTATCACCGGGTCATTCTCAAAGGTCACAAACGACACACTTTATGGAACTGCTCTTCTTTTGGGCTGAAGTAACTCCTGAAATACAGATATCACTGTTTTAAAGAAGAAACTAATTCTCTACTCCAAAACTTTATACTTCCAATTCCCAGTGACACCCACAAGCATGTATAAAAGTATGGAAATGGTGGGTCCCTGAGATTAAGAAAGTTCCATCAGCGAGGGCTAGAGGAAAATTTATCTTTTAAAAATATTTAAAAATTTTAAAAGGCCCTGGCTGGTTTGCTCAGTAGATAGTCAGTCTGGTATGCGGAAGTCAGGAGTTTGCGGGGGAAAAAACTTTTAAATACATAATAAAAAATTGCATTTAATCCACTTCAAAACCACAGCCTTCTCCCTCGGTTTACAGAACTCTTGGGGAAGAGACTCTATCTCCATTTTCTCAGTGACTTACCCATGAATTATGCTAAGTGAAATACATCAGACAGAGAAAGACAAATACTATGAGTTCACTTCCATGTGGAGTGTAAAAAACTAAATAAACAAACAAAACAGAAAGCCTCACAAATACAGAGAACAAGGGGGAGGGACTAAGAAGTAGAGGTCGGCAGTTACACTGGGATGGAAAGTGCAGCTTAGGGAACAGAGTCAATAATACTGCAGTAATACGGACGGTGCCAGGTGGCCAGAACACCTACTGCGGGGAGATTTCACACATTACGTAAATGTCTAACCACTACGCTGTACGCCAGAAACTAATATAATATTAAATGTCAACTGTAATGAAAAAAAATTTTTCATTTTAATTAAAAAAAAACTTCAGCCAAGCAGCTCAAAATCTTTATCTAGAAACTCTTTTTAACGCCTGACCGTCCCTCTTCCAGAAAAACTACAAAAAATCCCTCTTGTTCTCAGAAGACTGAAGAGGAGAAGCGCACTCACTCTCTACAGAAGCCACACAAACAGCACAGGGCAGTGCACACCGGCTTACGTGTCATAGGTGTAGAAGGCTTGCTCGAACCGGTGGCAGGAGCGCGGGGTCACCTTGTACACGCCTGCAGACAGGAAAGCAAAAGTCATTTTCAGACAAGGGCGTCTATTATGCCAAGCAGCTCCAGCCTGCGAAATCCGAAGGCAGCGGCTCCGGAGAAGACGCGCAACATCCCACAGACGTGCAGCGCCGGGCTCAGAAACGCCGCGTCTGCCGCCGCCACTGGCGCCTTCCCCGGGACCCGAACCGGGGTGGCCTGCTGCCACGCTCAGGGCTTTCACTTCTACACTTTAACAACCCACAGTGGTTTCATCCACGCAGGCCACGCCAAGCGACACGTGCACAGGAGGGAACAGGAAATACATTTCTACTGTAACTTTGAGAATTTTCTTCTTCAGAGATTCTGTTCAAAATTCCAAAGATAACCACAGCCCGAACTCCTGCCTATAAATATTCCCAAAATGGGGCATGGGGCAGAGAAAGGCCCAGAAACTTACAAAACAATCACAGAAAACACTTTCTGCCAGAAGTGCATGCCGGGTAAGACTGAATCAGGGGCGCACGTCCTTTGCAGGAGGAATACCGTCAGTTTCTGGAAGGAGCAAAGTCTGACAACGTATTCCCCACAAGTGATCATTCACCTACATCTGTGCCACGTGCCCTACAAAACCTGACATGAATGCAAGCCAGCTCTGCTGTGTGCATCACAGAGTAAGCCCTAGAGCAGCTCCTAGTAGAAAACAAAATGATTAGGTTTCTCCATTTTGTTTGGTCTTTCATTTCACAAATATATATATATTTTTAATTCACTTTTTTTTTTTAAGAGACAGAAACATCAATCTATTTCTGTATGTGCCCTGACCGGGGATCAAACCAACAACCTCTGCATATCTGGACAATGCTCTAACCAACCGAACTATGTGGCCTGGGCCTCATTTGACAGATATTAGTGCACCAGCATCTTCTACAAGCCAGGCACCGTGCTAGGCACTGGTTAGTACACAGCAGGAAACAGATATGGCCCTGCCCTCACGGGGCTTACTGTCCTCAGAAGGAGAGGTGTCTGACAGCGGTCACCACCTGGTGTGCACACCAACTATGCTAAGTGCAGCAAAAGAAAGAACTGAGCGCTATGAGCAACAGCATGACGGGGCGATCTAAGTAACCCTGGAGGAAAGTACTATCTGAACTCAGACGTGACAGCAGGAAGGCCCAGCGGGGGGAGGGGGTGAGAGGCACAGGGAGAGCACTGTCGCAGAGACCACTGAACCACGGGCTTGCTCCCTGCTTCCCCAACAGCTGTCCTTCCTTCCTTGACACCAGACCCAGGTTACGTTTAGGGTGGCAATGTGTCCAGCCTCAGCAACATATTCAACTGTCCCCGCCTCCCTTGCAGCTAGAAGTGACCGTGCAACCTGGGTCAGGCCAATGAGACACAAAGGAAGTTTATTGGAAAAGGGGGCATGGAAAACGTTTGCCTATCCCTCTCCTAGTCTTTCTACCTTAAACATGAGTTTTCTGAGGCAACAGCAGCTACCTTGAAAACACAAGGAAAAAATACAAGGGAAAAGGCTAAAGGAATCACAAACATGCCAATTCTAACATCTACCAGTCACTGAACCCACGCTTGTAGCCACATGCTACCAGACTTTGTTACTGCACCAAATTAGAACCACTTCTTGGTGGCACCACTGTACTGATTCTGTTACTTGCAGCCAGACACATCCTAACTGAAACTCATGAGGACAGAGTGCGTGGAGAGAAGGGAAGCTCAACATACAGGGGTTCAAGGTCAGGACAAAGATGCTGTATTTTATCTTGAGAACCAAGCGAAGTCACTGAATTACTCATTAGAAAAATGCAAAATAAAACCACAATGAGATATCACTTTACACCCACCAAGATGGCTACAGTAAAAAAGAGAGACAGTAACTAATGTTGGTAAAGATGTGGAAAAATAGGAACACTCATGCATTGCTGGTGGGAATATCAAATGATACATTCAGTCTTTCTGAAACACAGTTTGGTGATTTCTTTAAAAAGTAAACATAAATTTACCATATGATTCAGCAATTCCATTCCTAAGCATTTACCCTCCAAAATGTAAACAGATGTCCACACAAAGACCTGTACACACATGTTCACAGCAACATTATTCAGAATAGCCAAAAAGTGGAAATATCCACCAATTTAAGTATCTATCAACTGTCGAACAGATATACAAAATGTGAATGTATCCCTCACAATGGAATACAATTTACCAATAAAAAGGAACAAACTACAAATACATGCTACAAATGAACTTCAAAACATTATGATGAACTTCAAAAACATTATGCCAAGTGAAAGGAGCCAGACAAAATACCAGTACAGTATGATTTCAATTATATGAACTGTCCCAAACAAAGGCAAATCCATAAAAACGAAAAAATGATTACTGTCTAGAGAGCAAATTAACTATAAACAAGCATGAAAATTATTACTGGGCGATGAAAATGTTCTATAGTGGATTATAATGAGGGTTATACAACTTGGTACATTTACCAAAAAATCATTGTATTGTACATTTTCAATGGGTGAATTTTATGGTCTGCAAATTGCATCTCAAAGTTGTAAAAAGAGAAAGAAGCCACCAAAGTATTTTAAGCAAGGTGGGAGATGACCCAATTTTCATTTTAAAAAGATGGCTCTTAAGGAGAAATCATTGGCCAATGGTATGATATTTTTAAAAAGTGAAAGGGCCTAATCACTTGGCTATACACCTGAAACTAATATTATATGTCAACTGTAATTGAAAAATAAATTGTGAAAAATACAAGTGAAAGGGTCCAGTGGTCTCAACCCAACTCAAACCCAAAAGACTTGCCAGTCCCCAGCTCCAGCTCTTCGGGTAAAAACACAGCTCCCGCCAGAGGAAAGAGATAGAAAAACAAGAGCACGCTGATCCCAACCAAAATCGACAGCTTGATGCAAATATGTAGAACTGATGTAGGAAAAAGTGCCTTTAACACCATCCTCCGGCGCCTTTCTGTCCCCCTAACGTGTAGCACATCAATCCTCTGGGACTCACCAGGCTTGGACAGGCAGAAGCGGTTGACTCCTTTGGATAGGTTATAAATCCCCACATTCTCAGGTCCATTTCCATCCTGATAAAATTCCTAAGAGACCAAAGCCAATACAATGACTTACTGGGGGAGATGGAGACACGAGATGATTAATAATATTTCTGTTTCAGAACCAGTCATCTGTTTTGCCCATTAATCATTCGAGCAGTTGGGTGCCACAGGAAAATTAAAAACCTTCAGAAACTTCGAACTAAAACATGCTCTTTTCCTTTCAGTCCACTGATATTTATTGAGCACCTGCTAAGTGACAGACCCAGAGCCGGGCTTTGGTCACTGACAAGGCTCCTGTTCTCAGGTGGCTTACACTCTCATGCAGGTGGACAGAAAATCATTGTGGTCAACAAAGAAATTAGTGGATTTCAGCTAGTAAGTAACAGAGCTACAAGGGAAATAAACAGGATAGGGATATAGAGTGATCTCTGTGGGGGTGTCTTTAGCTTGCTGGCTTCAGGCAAGCCTCTCCTGAGCAGGAAACATTGGGCTGCCGCCTCAATGAGAAAAACCAACTACGAGCATTTCTGGAGAAGACACAGCATTCCAAGAAGAGGGACGACCACGTGCAAAGACCCAGAGGAGGAACGAGCTTTCTGTGAACTGGAGAAGGCCGGGGTGCTGGGGTCGGCGAGCAAGGCAGAGTGGCAGGAGGAAAGGTGGGAGTTAGGGGAGGGCCTTGTTGGCCACTGTTAAGGAATATGGGTCTTATTCTAAGGAAAAGAGAAATACATGAAAGGATTTAAGGGAAGGAATGGTTTCCCAAACGGTTTCACTTATTTTCAATTGGAAATTAATTAGCCCGTTTCCTGGAACAAAGTTGTTAGTTGAGCATATGTAGTTAAGCAGCCACAGCAGTCAACCACCATGGAAACTCCACCTTCAATTCCTCCCGTGTCTAACATAAGACATCACCTAATTGCCATTTGCCTCAGTTTCTCTCCTGGCACCTGCAAATGACATTTCCCATTGCTTTAAGTCAAAAACTTACATAAAACTCATAAATGGACCTAATAGATCTGCACAGAAATCCCTTTCCAGAAATCCACCTGGTGCACTCCCTATCAGGCCAAGTGAATAAGATCCTGTCTAAGAGCTCTGTCCTTTGAACCAAAATAAATGACCTGGAGAAACTGACTCAGCTGCGCCTGTTAATAAATAAAAGCAATATATGCCCAGGGAATTTTATAGGCATAAAAGCTTTACTTAAACCTCCCTGTAAGTTTAAGAAGTGGATATCATGACCCTCATTTTAGAGGAGAAAACTGAGGCTCAGAAACAGTAAATGAAGTAGCCCAAGGCAACAAAACCACTGCACTTTGCACTACGTCAATGGCTTCCCCAAATTACCCAAGTTAGAATTCAGCGTGAAGCCAGAAAATCTCCCACATAAAGGCATCTTCCCCGGAGGGACTTTCAATGTTTCCCGATGACGCTTCCCGTATTAGGTGGCGGAGTGGAGGGGCAGAAAAGGAAATCTGCAGAGACCACAGTTACAGTCTTCCTGGCACGCTAGCCCTTGCTCCCCAAAGGCGAGTGCCCCTCCGAAGAAGGCTCCTGGGAGCCGCGCGTACCAGAGTGATGGCATGAGAAAGGGAGCATCGCAGCATGTAGCCCGTCTGCCGGAACTCAACCGCGGACACGTCGTCCTCCAGAACCTCCACCTCCAGGCTCTTGTTCTTCCAGCACCAGTCTTCGTGCATGATGCTGACTGGGAAAGCACACGACACAGAGAGGTGGGCGGAGGCCACTGCCGCAACGCCACCAGAAACAATTGTAATGGACTCACTAATTTTTCTTAAAAATATGTATATATAGATACGCATTTTAAATATGCACATATGTCTATTTAAATATTTAAGTAGACATACATATGTGTAGATATACATAGCAATAACTATCTCACACACACATAACACACCCATGCATAAATGCTGGGAAGAAATTACTAAAAAAAAAAAAAAAAAATTGAAACCGAAAGCCATTTAAATCACCAAGAAAAAATTTCAATTATGTCTAAACATCAGGCTACAGATATTCAGAGATCACCAAACTTTTTCTGTAATGAGCCACAGAGCAAGTATTCTCGGCTTTGCAGGCCACAGGGTCCCAACTATTCAACTCTGTGTGCAGCGCATAAGCCGCCAGAGACCATACATAAACAAACAGGCACGGCTTGTTCAAATAAGAATGTATGGAAAAAGGCTGTTGGCTCTTAGTCATAGTTTGCCAACACCTGATATAATGGAAAGTGTAAGTCCCCAGAAAAAGCAGTGGACGTGGGAAACATTCACTGGCATGCCAGCTGCTCCACGCCGGGCCGTGGAAGAGCAGGGACTCAGGCAGCGCCTCGCTTCTTGAGCAAGGCCGGGAAAGGGAACCGCGTCCGCCGCGCCCACGGCTCCCCGGGCACTGTGCATGGGCTTGACCAACCGCATCTCCTTTCGTCTCACACTCCTTTCGTCTGCACAAAGCCTATGAAATTATTACTCCTCTTTTACAGACGAGAAAACTGAGTCTCAGGGACTGCCACGTCACGCTGCTGAGTGGCAGAACACACAGAGTGTTATTTCACACTCTCTTTTCCAGCACTTAGATAGAAAATGGCACGAATGAGGGCACCTTCCCGAAAGAGAGTGTGTAGGCTCCTCTGATAAGGTAGCAGTCAGCTCCCAGAGGTTCACTCAGCGCCCGCCTGCACTACTGCCCGATGCTGAATAAAGCACAGTCAACATCAAAGGCCAAAGAAGAGTCAAATAAAAAAGGTATACAGTTGGGATGCACTTTGGCAGCCTGGTTTTAGAATATTTAGAAAGACAAGAGCGTGTGAGGGCCAGGAGAGGCTGTCTGAGGGGCTTACTTTTGTATTTGCCGGGAAGCACATTGTCAAACGTGAAAGTCATCGAGTTGACCTTGCCGGAGAGCTGGAGGCTCCGCTTCTCGCCCTGGCGGCTCAGGGACTGCAGGGTCACCAGCAGGTCGCCACAGGTATCTGCAGAGAAGACAGGGGCCTCACTGGACTGCCCTCGTGAACCACAGCACGCTTTCAAACCCTCAACTTCTGTGCTAGTTACATTTGTCTCCTGAAGGGTAGTGCCAGAGTCCCTTTAAAGCTAACGTGCAGTTCCTTTATTCTAAAAAGTGACCTCATGCACGTCATCAGTACCAAGTAAGAAAAGCACCAAGGGTGAAAGCAGCACCCCATTTACTGAAAGGGGGAAAACAGTATTTAAGGTGCACTAAGAGGAGCCAGAGGAAAAGAGAAAACGGTGATGAAGCCATAATTAATGCCCACTCTGTACCAGGCACAGAACTGGGCCCCTTATCATGATAATGATAATGTTACTAATAATAGCAAAGCTTTAAATGCTTCTTGCTGTGTTCCCGGTACTTCTAAAGGCCACAGACACACACACACACACACACACACACACACACACACACCCAAGCCTATGAGGCAGGTACTGTTATCATCTCCACGTTATAGAGAAGGGATTCAAAGCACAGAGAGGTTAAATAAATGGCCAGGTCACACAGCAAAGATTCAGCCCACGCAGTATGGTTCCAGTCTGTGTAGTCACTATGCTACACTGCCTCTTGCTGGTCACATTCAAGCTTCATTAAAACCCTCTGGAAGCAGTCGCACTCCCAGTTAACAAAGAAAAACAGAGGCTGGGCGAATAAATGCTTATGGTCTCACCCCTGGTAGGTGACAGAGTTGGGACTGATGCCTGGGCCTAATTCCATCTTCCTTTCAGAGATAGGAAGAAAAAAGAGACCCACGTGTACTTTCGGAGCCTAAGGACTCTGCAGGAGAAACGTTTCTGCGGCTCGCTGCGGCAGTGGTTCCGAAAGGAACGGGTGCGATGGGAACGTCACACCCCGTGCCCAGGAGCAGTCTCTGCTTGCCTCCTCAATGCTGCCAGGGAGGAAAAGCTCACCAAACCAACCGCTACCCGCCTGCCTCTTTGAAACAGTCTGTTCTTGCTTTCAATGGACATCTTACCCAAACAAGAGACTTTGCCAGAAACCGATGCCAAAAACTGTACAAAGGCCACGTCCATCACAGGCCTGTCCGTCACAGTGAGAGGAAACGTCTGGGGTTTCAATGTCAGCCCCGCTCTGCTCTCTGCCTCAGGAACCACCACCTGTGAACACAGGGCGACACCAGCCACCATATCAGGGCCACTGCTCCCCCAGCCTACAGGGCCCCAGGACAAGCATCTGGGCCCAAGGCTCACGACATTCTGAAGGACAAAGGTTCACTTCTAGGCTGAGTTTTATAATCACAACAAATAGGCAAGCAGCCTGCGTGAAGGCAACACATTTCTAGTCAGATATCAAAAGCTCACGCCCAGCAGTGTCACGGGATGCACAGAAGCCTGCCGGGCGTAACTCCCCACAGAGACACGTGTCGTCCATCACGGCATACTGAACCCCAGACCCTTCTCCCGGCTTGCGCTCAGGCAGGGCATAAGCTATAAACTTGCAGACGCTGTGTGCATGCCCAATAGTGAAATCAGGCCATTTTCTTCTTCCTTTTCTTCTGTGGGCCTTTCTCAGGCTAACAAGAGGGATTAGGAGAGAAGGCAGTTTCATCCCTAATTGAGATGACATTTCAGAATTGCCCTTCCTTGCATACTTAAGTCCCTGATCATTATTCTTTTTTTTATTATTGATTTTGTGAGAGAGAGAAGGCAGAGAGAGCGAGAAGCAGCAACTCATAGTTGCATCACTGTAGTTGTTCACTGATTGCTTCACCAGGGGGCTCGAGCCAAGCCAGTGACCCCTCGCTCAAGCCAGCGACCTTTGGCCTCAAGCCAGTGACCTTGGAATCATATCGATGATCCCACACTCAAGCCGATGACCCTGCACTCAAGCCGGCGACCTCAGGATTTCGAACCTGGGACCTCAATGTTTGAGGCCGACGCTATCCACTGCGCCGCCACCAGTCAGGCCCTAATCATTCTGAAAGGGCTCCCAAAGGCTTGTTAATGTAGCCAACTTTGCAAGACGCTGCTGTCTAGTAGACGAGCTGTCAGCCCACACAGCACACTGTGTGATGGAAGCAGGAAGACCACTGTTCTCCACCCTGTGTCCTCAGAGGGAGATCCCAGTTGCCCTATAGGAGAGCAAACTTCCTGGCCTCACTTGTTCTTTCTCAGGGAGGAGGAGCAGCCACTGACTTAATGGGTAAGGGTCTGAGATTCACTGAGCCACGGTCTTCCCCGTGGGCGGGGCCCCGCACTGAACAGCACAGTGGGCTGGCCTCTGTTTGTCTTGTCTCCTGCCCGCCAGCCTCATCTGTGCTCAGGCCTTCACCCTTACGGGAAGCCCAAGGGCCAGAGTCTCCCCAGCTCCTCTACCTGCCTGGACAGAGGAACCAGAGGTCCCTGCCCAGCAGCTCCACTTCCAGGAGAGGCAGGAAAGGGCCTCACGTTCCAGAAGCCACGCACTACGGAAGCTACTAAGCTGCCATCAATAAAGAGTTCATGTTTATTTCCTTTGGGACTCGTGGGTATCCTGCAGCAGCCACAACCTGAGAAGGTGGAGGCATGACTGGGCAGCCTGATACTAATCCCTAATAAGCATCACACTGGAAAAGAGAAAGGCCTGTTGCATCGTTTTTAAACTGGCTGCTTGTCTGCTCTACTAACAGTGCCATGCAGAAATGTGAAGACTTCAAAAGAAGAATTTGGGAATGGAAATGCTCCTTCTCTAACCTTTCTGGCTAATAATAACCCTTTAAAAAAAATCATTGCTGCCTGACAAGGTGGATAGAGCATCGGACTGGGATGAGGAAGGACCCAGGTTTGAGACCCCGAGGTTGTCAGCTTGAGTGCGGGCTCATCTGGTTTGAGCGAGGCTCACCAGCTTGGACCCAAGGTCACTGGCTCCAGCAAGGGGTTGCTCGGCCTGCTGAAGGCCTGCGGTCAGGACACATGTGAGAAAGCAATCAATGAACAACTAAGGTGTTGCAACGCGCAATGAAAAACTAATGATTGATGCTTCTCATCTCTCTCCATTCCTGTCTGTCTGTCCCTGTCTATTCTTCTCTCTGACTCACTCTCTGTCTTTGTAAAAAATAAATAAATAAATAAAAATTTAAAAAAAAATCACTGTTCTTTTTTCAAATATCTTAAATGGAACAAAGTTCATCATACCTGGACTTTGTAGTTCCCTGGTTTTGCTTTAAAACAAAACGATCCATGAGCATCCGTCTCCACGGTGACCAAAGACTTGTCCTTGTCTTGAGATGACAGGACAACTTTGTATTTACTCATCTGCTTGACAGTGTCAGGGAAGCGAATGATTGATATCTGGCCACAGACACTGAACCTGCAACAAGGGAACCATTCATTCCAGCATGAGAACTCAATTACGACAGGAAAGGTGCTTATCAGCCACAATTACGTGTCCGTCTCCCAGCCTGGCTCTGAGACTAGTTCAATCTTAACAGACAGGAATGCGGCTCAGATGGCTCCCGTCTTAAAAGCAACCTTTGGAAAGATGAGACCTCTCTCTGAGGCTGGGAAAAGGCAGAGCGGGAACGGGCTGTGTGTGTGTTCTGGGTGACATCTGGCAGTCCCCCACTGTGGAAGTGATTTTCAGAAAATCTGTAGATGATAAAAAAATGTTTCAGGTAATTGAACTGCTGACAGTGGAGCAGCCTCAGGCTGAGAATGTGGGCGAGTAGTGCTTAAAAGCAAGAGCCGTAAGCTGCCTACGAGTGTGGCATTCCCAGGCCATAAAGCAAGGCAGCGTGAGCAGAGACACCTTCCTCGCCTGGGACTGCATATAACACGCGGCGAGGAAGAGCAATCTGGGAGGTCTGAACAGAAAAGGTAATTAAGTTAAAAAGAAATGCAAAGCTAAAGCGGAATTCCTTAGGATCTAGGAGCCAGAAAAGCAACTTATCGACAAGCCCCATTACGGTAATGACTCAGACTGGAGACACCTGGGCAGTGGGTAAAGTGCTCCAAAGTGTGTCTCAGGAGGCACACGCAAGGCACAGCCACTCCCTGAGAAAGACCAACACAGACCATCGCCCTCAGTGACGGCCGGTTGGTATGTTAGAGTACATACAATAAGACACCACAGCCGACGGCCACAATTATTCCCTCGCGGACTGAAGGTCAGCTTTTCTAATCTTAAAGCATCGTTTTAGATAGAAATCAGTTGTTGATTTTGACAGAAAGATAATAAAGTGTTGGATTCAACATCAGATAATTGTGGATACACTGAATGATGGAAGACCTACTCCTCCGCAAATAAAAATAGCAGAAGGGACAACCAAGTGGTGGACTACTGTGTGTGTGGAATCGGGAACGATACCAAGCAGGCATTTCCTAGTGGCTGGTGGTGGACGACTGTGTGTGTGGAATCGGGAACGATACCCAGCAGGCATTTCCTAGTGGCTGGTGGTGGACGACTGTGTGTGTGGAATTGGGAACGATACCCAGCAGGCATTTCCTAGTGGCTGGTGGTGGACGACTGTGTGTGTGGAATCGGGAACGATACCCAGCAGGCATTTCCTAGTGGCCGGTGGTGGACGACTGTGTGTGTGGAATCGGGAACGACACCAAACAGGCATTTCCTAGTGGCTGGCCGGCCACCCTAGCCCACAGTCTAGTGTGGGGCCCACCGCCAGGGCCCACAGGCCAGGTCCCGCCAGCCACGTCTTTTTGTATGGACCCGAGCTAAGGATGGGTCTTACACTTTTATTTTCACATCTATAAAGGGCTAAAATGGAAAAAAAAAAATCAAAAGACTATTTTGTGACACATTAAAAATATATGAAATTCAAACTTCAGTGGCCTAAATAAAGTTTTATTCGAACAAAGCCACACCTACTCATTTAGGAATTTTCTTTTTTTTTCTATTTTTTGATGTGTTTATTTTTTTTGATTTTTTAGAAAGAGAGGAAGGAATAAAGAGAAAGAGAGAGGAAAATCAATCCATTCCTGTATGTGCCCTGACCAGAGGGATCAAACCAACAACCTCTGTGCTTCCCGACAACCCTCTAACCAGCTGAGCCATCTGGCTAGGGCTTCTTTTAGGAATTCTCTATGGCACGTTCCATCATAGAGACCGTACCGCCCATGAAGCATCAAATGTTTATTCTCTGGCCCTGTAGAGAAAGAGTGTGCAGGCTACCGATGCAGAGGGAAAGGTAGGCGCTTTGGCTCTCAGGCTCCCCTGCTGCACACTGCGAGAAGGAAGGGACAAGAGGACATCGGGAAATGACTCTTAAGACCGCCCACGTCTCCTGATTCCTGTCCACGTCGGGGGGAAATGTCACCTTATCTGTTCTAACCAGAAGCTCCCTGTCTCTCTAACTGTTAAATATTCTAAGCATAAGATCTGTTTTAATTCACATTCCTAATTAAAGAGGTGTCCACATTGTATGTCAACTATAATTAAAAATTAAATTCTTTAAAAAGAGAAATGTCCAGTTACCTTAAATCTCAACTGGTTTAGTCTAACTAAATCTCAATTGGTTTAGTTTAGAAAAATAAACTAAAAAAAAAAAAACCCCACAACTGTTAGGGGAGTATTTGTTATATTTAAGCCTTTAAAAATTGATTTCTGTCAATAAATTCTTTCAGCAGGGCTTAATAATTTATGGATAGAAATTGGTTGTTTTGGTGCATTGGGAGATAACTATATCTTTATAGTCATTTGGACAGAACTCAAAGAGTTTGTTTTTTCAAATAAATTGAGATATTTTTAAAGTAACAAATAGCAATGAATCAAAAGGCAAATGTGCTGGGTTGGTCCAGAAGGAAAATGAATTTTTCCAAAGATACTCAACAAATGTTTTTCTTCCCTGGACTCAAATGTTCCACTTTAAAGACAATAAATCTAAATCTATTTCCCCATCTCTGTGAACAGCACTTCCTCCATCTTATTCGAGTGTTCAAGTAAGAGGCCCAGGACCTGTGGATTCTCTCTCCACACTGCCTGTCACTCTGCTTCTCACCCTCTCCCTGCCAGCACCAGGCCCCAGGCCCCAGGCCCCAGCGTATCTCCTCAGACAAATGTCGCCTCCTGTCTAGTCCCTCCATTACAGACTCTGCCTTCCCTCTGATCCACGCTCCACAGCAGCCAGGGGAAAAAGCTTTCTAAAATGACCTGGTCCATATCGCTCACTTGCTGAAAACTCAACAGCTTCCCAGTGCACTTGGGGCAAAGCCCATCTCCACAAGCTGGCCCGAGGTCACAGAGCTCTCCTCCCTCAGCCACTGCCCCAGCCTGCGGACTGTCTTCCAGGGAGCTCCCTTCTCTCCCGTCCAGGCCTGGGACCACGCTGTTCCTTCTACCTGGGAAGTTCTTCACCTCGCTAACTTTTAGTCCTCCAGAAGGTCTCTGCGACCCAGAGAGGGCTTCCAGAGCTCCTAATTTACATAAATCCTCTCGAGCACCTGGTCTCTCCTGGGTACAACACCTACCCTAACTGAGAACCCCAAACGCACGCACCTGGAGTCTGTCTGCCAGGACGACCAAGTCCTGCCTTTGGAATGTTAGGTTTCACTGCTGTACCCCGAGCACTTACGTCAGTGCTTCACCCAGCGTAGCTGTTCCAAAACCTTTATGGGGTGGGGGCACTGAAGTCCAAGAATCATCTTCTAAGGCTCCGTGACAGAGACACAGTACTGTTCCACGGGTGACGTGCTTCCTGATGTCCCATTCGACACTGAACCCTAACCCTGACCCTCCACCCGACTACAGAAAATGGTCACGGCAGCCGTCGCAGGGGACCAAGCCAACGGACTGTGTTTTCCCAGTTCAGTTTGCCAGGCCTGCCTGCCCGGCGGGCACTACTCATCCCTGAAGCCCACCAGCCTAGGTTCTCTTAAGGCCCCCCTCAAACACCAGCACCTCATCTTGTCCACTGACTCCCCAACTCTACCTGCTCCTACACATTCAAGGTTCCGGCTGCCACCTGCAGCCAAATCTTCAGCATTTACCATCAAGCCGAGACTCTATTGGAGAGCGCCACCTAGTGGTCAACAGACCCCAAAACTGAATGCTCATCATCTAACTGGCTCCTCTCCCTGCCCACAGCCCCTGCCCCACCACAGTCATCCTGCCCCTCAAAGTGAGAGCCCCTAAGTATTCTTCCCATCTGTCCTTGACTTTCCTATAAGGCAAGCTCTCACCAACTGCCTTTTCAGGCCTCCTGTCCCCTTCAAAGCCATCCCTCACCATGCTGCCAGACGGCCTAGCTGAATACACAAGTTTAACCACGTGACTGCCACACTCCCACGTTCACCGGCCCCGTGACTCCAGTGGAAAAGGCCCTGTTCTTCCACTCGGGTGTGAAGGGGCTGCCCACCCTTTGCCTGCCCAGCACCCCCATGCTAGCAACACCGAACTTTACACTGCTGGCCGCACCTGTGCTCAGCAGCTGACACCGCTGTCCATGCTGCCTCGCTCCAAGCAGATGGCCCCTCTTCTTTTAAATTGCTGTCTGTTGAGCACCTATTTCTGGCTCAAGACAGACAGCATCGTCTGCCTTCTACAGGTTACACAGGGTGTGAGGAAGATCTGCGATCTGACTCCCAGGCCTGGGTTCTCTGCACCACACATTAGCCAATAAAACTGCATCAATTCAACCCCAGGAGGTCCCATCACATACAATAAATTCAACAGAGCAGGGATAACCATGACAATGGCTCCAAGTACCTTACAACAAACTTTCTCAACCAACTATCACATCTTCCAAAGTCCAAGAACTGAGCCAAGGAAGCTCCCACAGATGTGAAGTCAGACACAAAAGATCCTCTCACTTAAATGCATTTGAACTCTGGAGCAAGATCACTTTTTTTAAGCATCCAACCTGTAAAGTACCTTTCACTGGTAAGACTTAGCACGGATCTTTCTGAAGGAGGCAGCCTGACTCTCTCGGCAGGTGCCCGTGACCGAGCACAGCTCCTGGGCAGAAACACACAGTCAGATGGAAGGTGCCTCTGCTCATCGCTGGCTGTGACGTAAGCACGGCGCTCCCAGAGCCCAACGTGATCACCTTACCCCGTGGCAATGATGTCAGCCAGCTGAGGTGTGTTGGGTGCGATTTTGATGGTGACAGTTTCGAAGTAGAGGTGCTCCTTCTGCGCGTAGATGGTGTACGTGCCAGTCGTGATGTTCTCCAGGCGGAATGAGCCGTCAGCCTTTGTTTTGACTGTAGAACAAACATGCCAACAAAAGATGAGCCAAAGCGGAACTGCACAGCCCTCGCTATGCACGGAATACGTGAGACAAAAAGCTGGTGTACTTTCACAGGGTCGTTAAGGTTTGTTTCACTTCCACTTGTCCCTGTGATCAAAAACTAGCAGCGGCAAACAGCCGCAGGGGCCAACATGTCTGCCCACCTTTGATCTGGTTATTCAGAGTGACCAGTGCCTCCGGAACACCTTCTCCTTCGGGCCCATTCAGGACCCTCCCGGTGACAGAGAATCCCATGACATGGAACACGGGCTAGAAGATGAAGAACAGGGAGAAGGTTCTCGTGCTTGAGCTGCAAAAGCCTTTGTGCCACTCACGCCGCCGCTCAGCCCCTCTGCCCACACTGGCTCCTCCCCGCCCCGCACGCCAGCCGGCTCCCTCCCAACTCCCCAGACACGTGCTTGCCCACTGGCAGCACGCTCCCCACGTCTGTCCTCCTCCTTGTATTCCCAACACATTGATGTATGTCAGACAGTCAAATCAAACAGACCTATGGATTTGCTTCCCCAGTTAAAGATCATCGAGTCGGACTGGGGAGAGGCTCCCTCCCCTTGGTCCTTTCCTGCCTCCTCCCCTGTAGACGCCCCCATGTTGGTGAGCCATGCCGTCCTCCAGTCTCCCAAGCTTAAACCCGAGGATCACCCCGGACTCCCTCACGCTCCAACATCAGTTAGTCCCGTAGATGCCACCTCTGCAACGTCTCCCAAGCCCTCCGCCTCTTTCCATCACAACCTGAAGTCAAGTCGGCACTAAACTCCACCTAGACCGCCTCACTCAACCCCAGCTGCTGCACTGACCGCAGATCTCGGCCTGGCTCCTGTGTCTTCTCTCCCCACTCCGGATGCCAGGGCTGTGCCCTCTCTGCAGTCACCATGTTCCAGCCACACGGACCCTGGTTCCTCAGGGTGACCCCCCGGGTACACCACATGCATTCCCCACATGGGCCTTCTACACCAGCTACTCCCTCAGCCCGGTTTCAGTTCAAACCATCACCACCTCCAAGAAGCTTTCCCTGACTACCCTATCTCAGTAGTCCCTGCCTCCCACCCCAGCCAGTCACTGTACATCACATGAACCTATTTTATGAGCTTAATCAAAAACATGACCAATATCTGAAATGTCCTTGTTTGATTTCTTAGTTTTTCTACCTCCTATTAGAATGTAAGGTCCATAAAGACAGGGACCTTTTCTGTCTTAGTCACATGGTACACAGAAGGCACTCAGTAAGTAACTCCTGAATGCATGAATGCATGAATGAATGAATGAATGAATGCATATATGCCACAGCACTGGATCCTTCTAAAAAGATGTGGTTCGTTCGCTTATTAATCCACATATCCACTCAACACTTTTCTTAGGTACCTCCGATGTGCCAGGCACTAAATCACATGTGAGGAATATAGTGAAGCATAAGACTGACCTCAGGTAGCTACAGGCCCCCTCACTCCTGAAATTCCCTTCATCTCTCTGTTCAAAAACTTGCACTTGGTCATGATCTAGAACGTCTTCCCCACTCACCTGCTCCCGCTCTTCGCTGCAAGCCCCCTGAAGCGCGCGAGGACTTCATCTTCTCACCCTCTAATGCCCCCTCGGGGGCACAGCACTACAGTCAGATGCTTTACTGGGTCTCACAAAGCACAGTCAGACCCCACTGAGCATGTCACCTAACCGCTAGTGCCTACCAGTTTAAGCTATGGAACACAGCACTTTCATATGGAACATTAAAAGAAAACGATTAAATTCTAATTTTTCCAATAACTGTAACACTGGGTGGTCTGTTTAGGAAAGACTGTTATTTTCTTTGGGGATTTGTTCTATCTAGCTAATCTGCTACAATAACCATTCTCAAGTTCTGTAATTAAAGATATAAGTGTGATGAAAAACACATTTACCATCCATTCTGGGGTCTGGGGAGTTTACTCGGCCGCCTGTCACTCCATCCATTCCCATCACCGTGGTCCTTGCTCTGTCAGCTCTCACCCGGCCCCTTGCTTCCACCTGGCCCCCTGGGGACTCTTCTCAGCAAGGCAGCGCAGGAGCCATACTTCTCCTCTGCTCAGAACCTCATCCAGAGTGGGGCCACCTGTCACCTCGAGCGGCCCGCCAGGCCCTGCACAATCCGCCCCATTGTCTGCCCCATTCTCCCCCCTTCCTCCCTCCCGCCATTCTGGCCACCCTGGCCTCCTGGGCTCCCCCGACTCTCAGCCGCAGAGCCTTAGCACCTGCCCCGCCCCCTCTGCCTTAAAGCACCCTTCCCACAGATGGAAGCACAATCAACCACCTCTTCCATTTCAGGGCGCTGCTGAAGTGTCCCCTTCACAGTGAGGACGTCCCAAGAACACCCTGTAAGACTGCAACCCTTCTCAACCTTAAAACCACCATCTTCTTTTTTGCTTTACTTTTCTGGAGAACACGTATCACCTTCTAATATACTTTTTAATTTCCTTAAGTGTATTATTTTCTGGCACTGAACATGAATCCCATATAACAGGAATTTTTGCTCTTTTTGGTCACTGCTGTAAGCCCACCCCTAGAAAACTACCTGAATGCATGTTACTGGGACACAATAAACATGTTTCCCTGAACGAGGCAGATGTACCTAGGGCTCCAATTCTCTAAGATAAAGATATATAAGGGGCTGAGGTATCTAGTGGATTCCAGCTAAATGGGAAGAGTACAAGATTCTGGGTTTTCCAACAGCCCATCTAGATAAAATACTGATTTTTTTTTCTTAAAGATGTTTGCAATACCTGTGCCCAGGGAGAACACCTGTCCCTCCGGGAGACAGAGTCTTACCTCAATTTTCAGGCTGTCATGTTCCACTGTAAAGTCAAGTCTGGAAGGAGCAACGTCAAAGGTAATCCTCTCCCCTCGATAGAACGGAATCTGGAAGGAAGAGTCTGTTCACTATTAAGAGCCAATAATTTGACTCAACCATCAATATTAATAATTGACCTGGCCACCTACGAATGACGAGGGGTTTAAGGCAGGCCAAGGGAAACGATCATAACTGTGCCGACTGTGAAAGAGCAAGGCCTGCATTGCTGCAGCCTTTCCAGGTCAGAGTCTCATCCTAAGTAACTGCTAAATAAAATGTCACAAAATCGCGGGCCAACTATTTAGTCCTTCACGCCCAATGGCATCGACACTTCCCGCACTGTAAGAGTCCCAAAGAAAAACAGAACGGAAATGGCTCCACTCACCACAGTATAGCCCCCACTTGGCAAAGAATAGAAGGAGAAAGAGCCGTCTTCTTTGGAGACTGTGTAGCACAAGTAGACCAGGCTCTCATCTTGGGGCTGGAACCCAGGCACAGGCGCGACGCTGCAGCCCAGGACATCCTATGCCAGGAAAAATAAAACATGACTCGCTTTTCCACTTACAGGTTCTGATTATCATCAAACAGCCACACTATAGGAAAACTTTCCTAAGTTTTATTTCTCAAAATATGTATTTCTGAAATCTAGGATGTAATAGAGATAAAAGAAACAAAAATCTTTACATTCAAGTTAAAAATGGCAGTCTTGGGAAAAAGACACAATCATCCTTATCTACGATGGGTCAGACAAGAAAAGGGAGCTCAGGAGGGCAAAGACACAGGCCCAGCCTGACCTGTGGCGGCGCAATGGATAAAGCATCGACCTGGAATGCTGAGGTCACTGGTTTGAAACCCTGGGCTTGCTTGGTCAAGGCACATATAAGAAGCAACTATGAGACTGGCCCAAAGTCACATAGCCAGTAAGACACAGTGCTGGCTGAAATGGGTCTGACTGATTTTTCAAAACCTATGCACTTTACACCAAACACCACCACCTTCCAGTGTAGACAGCCAATGTCGTGTAAGTCAACCAAAAAACACAATGTTCTTAACTGTTGAAACTATAAACCAACCTTGACTGCATTTTTTTTTTTTTTTTTTTACAGAGACAGAGAGAGTCAGAGAGAGGGATAGACAGGGACAGACAGACAGGAATGGAGAGAGATGAGAAGCATCAATCATTAGTTTTTTGTTGCAACACCTTAGTTGTTCATTGATTGCTTTCTCATATGTGCCTTGACCGCGGGCCTTCAGCAGACCGAGTAACCCCTTGCTCGAACCAGCGACCTTGGGTCCAAGCTGGTGAGCTTTGCTCAAACCAGATGAGCCCGCGCTCAAGCTGGCGACCTCGGGGTCTTGAACCTGGGTCCTCTGCATCCCAGACCAACGCTCTATCCACTGCGCCACCGCCTGGTCAGGCTTGACTGCATTTTAAACAGTACATTCGCAGTCTCTTTTTCACTTTTCTTCCCTTACCTCTTTGCTTACTAACGAAGAAAAAAGAAGAAACTTCACTCCCCTCATGGGCTCCCCATCACTGCGGACAGAGCCAGACACGTTGTAGCCGGCCACTACCAGGGGACTGGCGGCGTTGGCATTGGAGTTGGTCACCCGCACAGTGGTGCTTGCCTACAAAAGAAGAGTTGAACTTCCACAAAAGGAAACACTCACAAAGTGACTAAGAACATGTAGACACGCTTAAGCTACAATATTAACTCGGAAAACAGTACCACGTAAAATCCCATCAGTAGTGCGATCACTATTTCTTCATGCGCGAAATGTAATTGAAATAAATATGGCAAAATGTAGGTGATGATAATTTCACCCATATGATGTTGTTTTACTTCTTTTATACTTTTTTACCTCCCAAATTTTCTGTTTCCACTCCTTTATTCTGTCCGTTTCAATGTTTTAAAATGAGCATGCCCTACTTTTTCCTGTGTTTAATAGTATATATGCATATATTTTTAAATCTACAGTACAAGTTATATGGAGAAAAGTACACACATGCTAAGTGCCCAGGACAGTGATTTTCACAAACTGAACACACCACGCAAACACTGTCAAAAACAGAACCGAACCAGCACCCGGAGCCCCACTCATGCTCACTTCCATCACTACCCCACCAGGGGGCACCATCGTTCTGACTTTTCACAGCATGCTTTACTTTGAAACACAATTTTATATTAATAGACTTAAATTCCTTTATGCATACTAGCAATGCAAGCCTTAAGATGTATTCTCTTTATAATGTGTAATCCATTGAGTTTTAAATAAAATATTTTATAAATCCTGAAAACCAGAAGTCCTAGACAGTAATCTAATACATCTGGCCTGAACCCACGCCATCCATTATAACTGCACAAAGCCTACAGAGTAAAAAAATAGAAACACGGATTCTGATGCTTCTCAAGCAAGAATGAGTCACAGACTCTGACTAATATTAAAGCTAATATGTCGAAATGACCCTTAAGTTTTATTTAAATCCTTACATAGTATGCTTCTTTTTTTTGAACTGTTATTATAAATTATTTCAAACAAAAAGATATGAGAAATACTCTGAAGAACACCTATACATGCTCTAACCAGCTAAAGACAAAGGACCAGAAACACAATCCAAGACCCTCGCGTCTCCCCTTCTTCCTCCCTGTATAGACGTCAGTATCTTAATTGACAGTGTTTGCCGTTCCCACCACATCTTTGTCATTTTCCTACGCATGAACATATCCATAACTGCTATCATGAGTGTTTTCAGTCCCTATACAAACAGGATCATATTTTCTTATCCTTCAGCAATTGGCCTTTTCCCTTCATCTTACGTTTTTAAATGTGGTCATATTGATGTATGTGGCTCTGACGCATTCATTATGGCTGACGTACAGAATTCGATTGTGCGGTGAAATACAATCCATCCTCCTCTGAATGAACATTTAGGTTATTTACAAGATTTTGCTATTGCAAACAAAGCTGCCGTAAACATTCTTATACGTTCTCCTTGGGCTCATGTATGTTTATAGAATGTTAAGTATATTTACAGAATATTGTTTTTGACTGAAAAAGTACAACAAAAGAAATCTCATCAGGTCCTTCTGCTGTTGTTTGCGCTTAAAACTGCCATAGTTAGTAACAAAACTATTTCACAGCAGGAAGACAATATTTTCACCTGAAACTGAAACCAAGACAAGCAACGTCTGCTACAGGGAGTTTCACCTTATGAATACCACCAACCTCAGCGGCAGCACCGCTGCATCTTCATTTACTCCCAGAAAACCCATAACTCGCTTCAGATACCGGACAGAAAACCCCTGCACCTGTCGTCTGTCCCCAAACCAGCAAACTGTTGGCATGCCAGAGACATAATAGAAACACTCACCTCTTTCAATGCCCAGGTTGGATGAGTTGCAAGGATTTCATAATCTCCAGGAAGAACTTTAAAGAATGCAAACCTAAGGAATACAAAATATCACTTAACTTACTCCCAACAACCTGAGTATTTCTAATTTTATGACTAATATGGGGAAGCACAAGAAAATAACATTCGCATTATCACAAACTTGCCACCAGCTAGTTAAATGAGCATAAAATTTCATCCATCATTGTGCAAATCTATATCAGACAGGAAGTACTGAGCACTTACTGTGTGCAAGGATAGGTACTCTGGGTACTGACAGGAAAGACGGTTTCTGGCCTAAAAACCTGTCACCGTGGTTTAGCAGGGATCAGCCATAGAACAGGCAAGTGAGTTTTAACAGAGGTGACAGGCATGGATAGGCAAGGAGAAGAGAAGTAATGTGTCCAAAGGCATAGAAATGGGGATGGAGGAGTCACGTGTGAAAACAGAGAACAGACCCGAAAGGCTAAGGCAGACACTAACCCAAGATCATGCTAATGACATCGGAGGGCAAAAGATAACCACCTCTGAATCCTATGCAAAAGGTTTAGATCTGTTATCAGAAACAAATGTGACATTCTGGCCTCTTATGCAAAGCAACAGTGACAAAATCAGAAGCCAATGAAGATCACTCAAGTAGCTATAGACTAACCAAGACCAGAGTGAGAGGAGCTGAGGTTGGAAATGGAAGGATTCTGACACATTTAACCCTTTAAATCTGCAAGGCACCGGACAACAAGAGGGCCAGTTCTTACAGAATGAACTACAAAGGCATTTTCCTTCCTCTGTGGTGGTCTTTTATTGTATCAAGCGTTGCCTATAGTAAGTGGATAAGGCTGGGCAGTCATTTTGCGACAATAAAACTGAAAGTGCCACAGGATGTTAGTAAGATACAGTGTATACTTCACGCTGGTGGTATCCCTGCTCTGCAAGTTACTGTCTTTGTTTAGTTAGTGCAGCTGAGAGTGATTCAGAAAGGTCAGGTCATTTTTCTCAGAGCCAAGGTCGACAGCAAACTACAGGCCTAGAAAAAATGAAAACCCCACACTCCTTCTATAGACTGGGGTTGGAGAGGCATCAATCAAATGGAAGGAAATGCTATTTCAAAACTAATTTCAACAATCATCATTTAAAAATTGAATAACTTCCTGACAGACTCATTATAAACATCAATTCTGCAGCTTAGTCAATTTTGTATATTCAAGTAGTTAGTAATGATCTGAATGCTTTCAAAATTATCAGTTGGAACTATTCTGTATCAATCTTGGCACATCTGTTAACATTTACAACTCACTGATATAAATCCATTAAATGAATGCTTTAAATTTGACTCAACAAGGTTAATTAAGTAGTCATCAGGTCGAACTACAAAACAATTTTGATGTAATAGTCATAAAATGATTTGTAAAAATCATAATGGAGCTAAACCTATATTGAGCTAACAGCTATTAAACACATATGTCAGGCCAGAGTTTGAAACACTGATACTATATAATTTAATCTTCCCAATAACCTTAGGCGGTAGATTTCATGACTATCATTTATAAATGAGGAAATGGAGGCCCAGAGGCGTTAAGTAACTCACCCAGGTCAAACAGCTACTAAATGGGAGAATCAGGATTCAAACTCAGGCTGCCGGGCTCCAGAGTCAGTGCCAACCATTAAATGAAGGCCAACTATGTGCCAGTAGGTGCTTGCTAGGCATTATCTCATATTTAGTAATCCCATCAACGCTAGCTGCCATGGGTCAAATGACTTCCATTTAACAGATGAAGAACTTGAGGCCCTGAGGGGCATGAATTTGTCTAAACTTCAGAGGCCAAAGGAGGATTTGAGCCCAAATCTCCCTAAATCTGAAGCTCCCCTCACCCCGGTCACACAGCCCCGCTCTAGCTACGAGGCAGGACGGCCCAAACCGGACTCACTTTCCACCAGGCTGTGTCACCGTGGACTGGATCTTCCCTTCGGGCCCGGTGCTTCTCAGGGACACCTGAACTCCTGCAGGACCCAGGGGCTGCCCTTTGCTGAGAACCTGTCATGGAGAGGGAACAGTAACAGATAATAACACTTTGTCTCATTGACTCTAAGACCCACCAGTTAAAGATGCACAACTATGTTACAAAGGCTGGAGTACAGAGAAGATGCTCTTCTCTAACCGGAAACCCACCCATAAAGACGGCACAAAGGACGTCACTCCCAGTGTAAAGGGGAAGCAGCAGGCTGGCCGTGCAGAAAGGGATGGCAAGGAATCGTGAGCATCTCGGCCTTGATGCTGGACTGGGGGGGGGGGGGGGGGGGGGCTGTTCCCTGAGAATCGGTCCCTAGAAAAAGCCTCCCCTCGCACTTACACGCTAACAGCCGGGCCTCGATGCTGGACTGGGGGGGGGGGGACGCTGTTCCCTGAGAATCGGTCCCTAGAAAAGGCCTCCCCTCGCACTTACACGCTAACAGCCTCTACTCTTCAAGAGGAAGAGTAGCAACCTAGATCTGGCCCCTAAACTATTGAGTTTCCAGATCTTCTTGAAGCTTATTTGTAGGTCTCATGTACAAAGTCCCCATGTTAAAAAATCCTGCTTTTCAATTTTTTTAATTGGGGTACAGGTTTAGGTATGCAACTCAATAAAATATCATCTTCACACTGCCTTGTGTGCCCATCACCCCAAGCCAAGTCTCTTTTGTTCCCACACACCCCCCACTCTGCCCACCCCCACCTATCCTCACCCCCTTTCCCTCTGGCTCCCACCACACCGCTGTCTATGTCTACGTTTTATATATATATATGGGTCTTCTTTACTTAATTCCTTCACCTTCCATCACCTACTCTCCCAATATATATGGGTCTTCTTTACTTAATTCCTTCACCTTCCATCACTTACTCTCCCAATATATATGGGTCTTCTTTACTTAATTCCTTCACCTTCCATCACCTCCTCTCCCAACCGCCCTCCCCTCTGGCAGCGTCAGTCTGTTCCATGTGTCCATTTCTCTGTGTCTGTTCTGTTTGTCAGTTTATTTGTTCATTAGATTCCACATATGAGTGAGATCATATGGTACTTGTCTTTCTCTGACTGGCTTATTTCACTTAGCAGAATAGTCTCCAGGTCCATCGATGCTGTCGCAAAAGGTAAAGATTTCCTTCTTTTTTATGGTCATGTGGTATTCCATTATGTAAATGTACCACAGCTTTTTTATCTACTCGTTTACTGATGGGCACTTGGGCTGTTTCCAGATCTTCGCTCTGGCAAATAATGCTGCAGTGAACATGGGGGTGTGTATATTCTTTCAAATTAGTGTTTCTAGATTCTGAGGACATATTCCCAGAAGTGGGATCGCTGGGTCAAAAGGCAGTTCCATTTTCAATGCTTTGAGAAAAAAAGTCCTGCTTTTGTAAAGATAAGACTCAATGTATATACTACAGAGCAAATGTTAAAAATCACAAAGTTCTGAGGCCAAACCTTTCCGTTCACAGAGAAGCCCGTGAACACAAAGTTGATGTCCCCGCCCTTCGTGCAGATGTCACTGACGCCATCCACATAGAGCTCCACATTCGTCGGCTCTGAGCAATGAAGACGGGAACAGCATAAGACACAAGAGCAAGTTTAGTTCTGGGATAAGGTGAAACTGTCTAGATAAAATACATTTCATTGGGTAACTTTCATTTCATTTATTTTCAAGCACTTAATACATTTGCATCTTTGTTCAAAATCCAAAGATACAAAAGGCAGGCAGGGCAAATCTCCCTCCCACCCCTATTCCTTCCAGTGGTAGGCAAACTCATTAGTCAACAGAGCCAAATATCAACAATACGACGATTGAAATTTCTTTTGAGAGCCAAATTTTTTAAACTTAAATTATATTGTATAGGTAGGTACATTCCTTATCGAGGTAGCGCCCACACGTGGTATTTTGTGGAAGAGCCCCACTCAAGGGGCCAAAGAGCCGCATGTGGCTCGCGAGCTGCAGTTTGCCGACCACTGCAAAGCTTACACACTTGTTTTCCTGCCCCCAAAGGAACCAGTGTTTAGGGCAGGGGTCCCCAAACTATGGCCCGCGGGCCGCATGCAGCCCCCTGAGGCCATTTATCTGGCCCCCGCTGCACTTCCAGAAGGGGCACCTCTTTCATTGGTGGTCAGTGAGAGGAGCATAGTTCCCATTGAAATACTGGTCAGTTTGTTGATTTAAATTTACTTGTTCTTTATTTTAAATATTGTATTTGTTCCCATTTTGTTTTTTTTTTACTTTAAAATAAGATATGTGCAGTGTGCATAGGGATTTGTTCATAGTTTTTTTTATAGTCCGGCCCTCCAACGGTCTGAGGGACAGTAACTGGCCCCCTGTATAAAAAGTTTGGGGACCCCTGGTTTAGGGTATAATATACTCTTATAACAGCCAGTCAGCCAAGCTGTATCTCCGAGTCCCATGGAAAATTCCACCAAACGGCTATATTCACTGAATGCCTACCCTAGGCCAGCCACTGAGCTAAGTGCATTTAATCCTCACAACTAGCTTAAGGGGTAGGCAGTAACATTTACAACTGATTGATGGATAAACTGAGGCATAGAAAGATTAATGGATCTCTCAAAGTCACAGCGCTTGTGAGTTAAGAGTCCCAATTCAACCCCTAAAAATCTGGCTCCAGGTCAGTCCCCTGTCCAAACTACATGGGAACGGCCATACTAAAGCAGGGCCATAAACTCCAGTGCCCCCAGGCAACAAATGGGTAAGAGTAAGCAGGCAGGCCAAGAGGGGACCACAGGGAATGAAAGGGGAAGTCCTATTCAGCTTCCGTCAACCGCAGGCAGGCACAGGGCCCAGGGCTGCCGGATCCTCCAACTTGTCAAGAAAAACTGCAAATCCCGATTATAGGTGACTTTTCAATATTAACTAATTCAATTTTTTTTAAAATGAAGTTGAGGTTTTAAAAGGTGAAGAAGAATGTGCAGTGATAAGCAGAGAGAAAAAATGGGAAAAATCAAAAGAATTTTAGGCAAAGCGAAAATTACGAATGGACAGATGACTTGAACAAGCATCTCACAAAAGAGAATATCCAAATGGCCAATAAACATAAAAAAGTGTTCAAGCTCACTGACCATTAAGCAAATGCAAATTAAAGCCACAGTGAGATACCACCATGTCCCCGCCAGAAATGACCAAGTTGGGAAGACTGGCCCGCCAAGCACTGGTGAGAACGCGGAGCACCTGCACCCTCACCCACGGCTGGTGGGACAGAAGCTGCTCCGCCCACGTGCATGTGGGCCAGCGCCACTAGCGCTGAGCGTACAAAAATTCTATCAACCACTTATTTCATTCCTGGTATATTCTCAACAGAAATGCAAACACACATGCACCAAAAGATACGCACAAGTATGTTTGCAGGAGCACTATTCTTAGTGGCCAAAATAAGGAGGCAACCCATCAAAAGTAGAAGGGATAGTCACTTTATATTCATCCAGCAAGAGAATGAAGTAACTAGAGCTACACATAATATGAATGAACCTCCTGAAAAATGTTGAGAGAGAGAAACCAAATACAAAAATGTTCCTTGCGTAGTTCCCTTTATATCAAGTTCAAAACAGAAAATAACGAATCTGTAATTTTAGGTCAGGGTGGTGGCCACCTGTGGGGTGGGTGGGGTGGAGCAGTTAATGGGTGTCAGTGGGGGTGGATAAAGTCCCATTTCACCATCTGGGTGGCAGTCACACGTGTGAGCTCATTTGGTGAAAATTACTCATGATAAGTACACTTTCCTGAAAGTATGTTATAATTCAGTTTTTAGAAAAAGCTTGTTGCCCTGGCCAGGTAGAGCGGTTGTTGGAGCACTGTCCCAAAGCGTAGAAAAAGCTTGTTGGCCCTGGCCGGTTGGCTCAGTGGTAGAGCGTCGGCCTGGCGTGCAGGAGTCCCGGGTTCGATTCCCGGCCAGGGCACACAGGAGAGGTGCCCATCTGCTTCTCTACCCCTCCCTCTCTCCTTCCTCTCTGTCTCTCTCTTCCCCTCCCACAGCCAAGGCTTCATTGGAGCATAGTTGGCCCGGGCACTGAGGATGGCTCCATGGCCTCTGCCTCAGGCGCTAGAATGGCTCTGGTTGCAACAGAGCAACGCCCCAGATGGGCAGAGCATTGCCCTCTGGTGGGCGTGCCGGGTGGATCCCAGTTGGACACATGCGGGAGTCTATCTGACTGCCTTCCCGTTTCTAACTTCAGAAAAATACAAAAAAAAAAAAAAGAAAAAGCTTGTCAAAAGAAAACGCACTGGCAGGAGGGAAGGGTCCACAGACACTCGGACCGGCTGCCAATCTGTCACCTCTATTTTAGCTGTCAGTGGGGCTGGTTTCCCCTCTGGCTTTCTGGAATGCACCGGCCACGGAGCCAAATCCGCTCCCTGGGCTTCCCTTTGCCTGTCATGATGGCAGGGACTCCATTCCTCCTTGTCTCACTCACAAGCCAGCCTGGCAAAAAACAGCCAGGGCCCCCACTCCCGCCCCCAGGCTACAGAACAGGGGTGGCACACATCTACTACACGCGAAAGCCAACAGGCTCTCCTCTCCAAAGTCGTCGGCCAGGTCAGAGCAGAACCTCTCTTCGGAACCCAACCCCAGTCCCACCTCTCCAACTTTCCCAAAAGGCAGTGACTTTTTGCTAAAAGCTCAGGAATATTTTGAGCTTTTGTTTGTATATGCGCAGAAAGGCTGCTTTTCAGTCTCTACTAATTAATTGCTCACGATGTGCCAGCCATTCTGAACACACAAGCACTTTGGCCGATTAGTCCTCCAGGTCTCCTGTGAGGCAGGTGCTATTCCTCTCCTGAGCCCCAAGCAAGGAGACGGACATGGGAACAGGGGAGGTGACTCGTTCAAGGTCATCACAGAGCTGGTAAGGCCCAAAGCTGCCAGATCCTCTGGTCTCTGGACTTCTATGTCAAATCTCACAATGTTTAATGTTACAAGTAACTCACTAAAAAAAATTTAAAAAAATTAAAAATAGTACTAATACTGAGGGAGCTAAGAGAGAAGCCATACTGGGGCAGGAACCAAGTCCCTGCTCCTGAGCTCTATATATAACCCCACTGCCACTTAATGAATGAAACGGCAACAGAAGAGTTTCCTGAGAAAGGGACCAGCGCAGACGTCTATTTTAAGAAAGATGACAAGAAACTGTAAGGCGGCTCTAAGGTAAATCCAATCTACTCTGACGCGACAAGGCAAGGGTTCCTCTTCTACACGAAAATTGAGTCCTTAATATTTTAGCAGTCCATGAACTCTGTCCACTTAAATTAACAGTCAGCACACAATCTGGTTGTTCGGTTAACTTACCAAAACTCCACCCTTGGGGAGGCTCAATCTTCAGAATAAAATCTCCCTAAGAGAGGGGGAAAAAAAGGAAAAGAATGAGAACCAATGACCCTTCAACTTGCTTGACTTAGTTTACTGCTATCACTTAATCTAGAACTTTTATACCGGAAATGAAATTCCAAGCATAAGTTGAAGCTGATCACCAGCAGTTCCCATCTAACCCATCCGAAAACATCACGCTGAAGCCCAAGAGAATTCTAAAGACACCAAAGTCAGCCACTCATTGTTTTTTGATCCCAGATATACCATTAGTAAATCTCCTATTAACCCACATGTGTCTGAGGTTGCTAGGGTCAGCACGCATTTTCAGGAACTAAATTCATTTCTTAAAATTAGATTTGACTCATACACCCTGGTTTCTTAATACTGTCTTAATAGTAAAAATAATAATAATAAAATAAATAAATAAATAAAGATTTCAAGACCCAGCTACTCCACCTCTAAAATCAATCTTATATACAGGTTGTGGCAAAAGTAGGTTCGCAGTTGTGAGTACATGAATTCTTGTATTATTATTTATTAGTTATTGTCTTTTTTTTCCATACAAACAAGTGTAAACCTACTTTTGCCCTATCCTGTGTTGTGCATGAAGATGTAAGTTCAAGAATATTTGTTGTGCCTGACCAGGCAGTGGCGCAGTGGATAGAGCATCGGACTGGGATGAGGAGGACCCGGGTTCGAGACCCCGAGGTCGCCAGCTTGAGCGCAGGTTCATCTGGTTTGAGCAAAGCTCACCAACTTGGATCCAAGGTCACTGGCTTGAGCAAGGGGTTACTCGGTCTGCTGAAGGCCCACGGTCAAGGCACATATGAGAAAGCAATCAATGAACAACTAAGGTCGCAACAAAAAATTAATGATTGATGCTTCTCATCTCTCCCTGTTCCTGTCTGTCTGTCCCTGTCTATCCCTCTCTATGTCTTTGTAAAAAAAAAAAAAAAAAAAAAAGAATATTTGTTGCACCACAATGAGATACCACCTCACACCAGTCAGAATGGCACTCATCAACAAAACAACACAGAGTAAGTGCTGGCGAGGATGTGAAGAAAAGGAAGTCCTCCTGCACTGCTGGTGGGAATGCAGACTGGTGTAACCACTGTGGAAAACAGTATGGAGATTCCTAAAAACATTAAAAATGGAACTGTCTTTTGACTCAGCTATCTCACTTTTAGGAATATACCCCAAGAACACCATAGAATGGCTCTAAAAGGAGAAATGCACCCCGTGTTTATGGCAGCATTGTTCACAATAACAAAGATCTGGAAACAGCCCAAGTGTCCATCAGTGGACGAGTGGATTAAAAAGCTGTGGTACATATACACAATGGAATACTATGGGGCCATGAAAAAGAAGAAAATCTTACCTTTTGTGACAACATGGATGGACCTGGAAACTATTATGTTAAGTGAAATAAGCCAGGCAGAATAAGTCAAAGAAAAATATCATATGACCTCACTCATTTGAGGAATCCAATGAACAATGAGAACTGAGGAACAGAATTGAGACAGAGGAGGGATCAAAGGGACCAGAGGAAAAGAGGACAGAGGGAAAGGGGAGGATAGGATGGAATAAACCTGAAGGGAAGGGGGTAGGGCGCTGTGGGGAGGGGGACAAGGGAGATGTTGAGGGGAATACGGGGGAGAAGGGATGCATTCGGGGCAACACTAGAATCTATGTAAACACAATAAATTAAAATCAATAAAATAAAAAGAACTTGCAGTAAAAATATTATGATTTTAAAGTTATAATATATGTCCAGTAATTCATTTATCAAAAAGAAATGTGGGAAAAAAAAAAGATTCCTAGGCAGAAAAATTAAATAGAAAAAAAAAGGGGGGGGGGGAGGGGGAGGGGCACAAAGAGAACTAGATAGAGGGTGACAGGACAATCTGACTTTGGGTGATGGGTATGCAACATAATTGAACTTTAAGATAACCTGGACATATTATCTTTGAATATATGTATCTTGATTTACTGATGTCACCCCATTAAAAATAAATACAATAAAAAAAAATAAAAAAAAATATTTATTGCTATGTTGTATTAATAATTTTAAAAATTGGAAAAAGTCTCCGTCTATCAATAGAGTAATGGTTAAATAAATGACTGCTTTGGTCATGCTATGTGGCCATTGAAAAGAAGGCAGTCAATCTACACATGTTGTGTTGAAAGGTGCCAAGATATTACCATAGGGGGAAAAAAGCCAAATGCAGAGTCAGTCCTATGATTTGACTCCATTTGTTTTAAAGTCAAAATCAAAACTATGTATATTGACTATTTTTGCAACTTGCTGTGAATCTATATTTATTTCCTAGTAAACAGATGGAACGTGGGGAAGATAGGGGGTAGAAGGACAAATATACACAGATACCCATCTAGGTGCACGCGTGTTCACATATGTCTATGTATACGCACGTGCCTGTGTATTCGCACGTCTCTGAGTAACTGTACACACAGAGAAAGCAGTCTGTGAGGATACACACAGAAACTTTTATCAAAGGTCATCACCGCTGCTGGGGATAAAAGATAACGTATACTTCTAAAGAGCTTAACTTTTTTTTTTTTCACAAAGCTCATAAATTCACATATTACTTGTATAAATTTTTTAAACAACATTTAAAGCTGCCTGTAAGTGAGGCGTTCTGTTAAATCAGGGTTTTTCAAACCTGACACTACAGAGGTCTGTCTGTCCGGAGCAGTGTGGCGGGACGCTCAGCTTCCTTCCTGGCACTCACGCACTAGAGGGCTGGAGTACCCCCCCCCTTCCCTATGGGTGCAACAACCGGAAACGTCTCGAGGCACTGCCCACTGTCTCGGAGACCTTGAGAAACACTACAGTCAGTCAAACCCCTCCGTGAGCCGTCTCCTCCAGAATCTGGCCCAAACTGTCACATTCCACTTATGATTTACAAACCAGAGGAGCACTACTCCCGTGGGAAAGGCCGGCCCGCTGCTCAGCAGAGCCCTGGGGGCCACACCAGTTCCCATTATAACAGACTATATTACCCAGTCCTCTTACCTTATCATACAAGGGGATCATAAAGTAACCATTGTTAGGGGCACAGTCTGTCTGGTATTTCAAAGTCCCATGCTTGGTGTACAACTTTATCTAGAAAGAAAGGAAAGAGAAGTCATAATATTGCCTTTGAGAGTCAGCTATGTACATTACGCCTGAATGCATCTGATCAATGCATTTGCTGAAGACCTACCATAAGCTGCTATTAACACTGGGCATGCTGAGAGAGAGAAATAAGTACTTCCAAAATATGATCCTTTTCCAGATTAGAAACCATCTAAAGTCTACCCTCGACAGTTATATTTTTTAATGCTTTTTTTTTATTTTAGTGACAGTTTCTAGGTTGTTTCTGGATCTAAAACTTTCAAACTTGCTGCTAGTAAGGTGCTTGTTAAATGCAATTCCTGAGCACCACTTCTGTTTCTAAACTAGGAGTTCTGGGGTCAAGCCAAAGATCTGCATTACTAACCCCAAATGATTCCCAATAATTACAGTAACACTCATCTAAAATCTTTTTTATTTTTCTCTTTTATTTTCATTCTCAGGACAAAAACATATTAAAAGACATTTCATATGTCATCTCCTCAAAGACTCTCTAAAACTCTTGCATCCTGAGTATTCCCAGACACAAGCTGTTAACCCACTAAGATGCTCAAGTAACGTCTGAGTCTCCCACACACTGGGTGACCTTGGACAAGTCATTTACCCTCCTGAGGTCCTTTGTTTCTTCACAGGTAAAAAGAGAGCCATTCCCCTTCATGATGGCTGACAGATTCGCACCAATATATATTAAGCACCTGGCACAGAGTATGGACTCAAAAAAAATGTAGCCTGAGGCCCTGGCCAGTTGACTCAGTGGTAGAGCGTCGGCCTGGCGTGCAGAAGTCCAGGGTTCGATTCCCGGCCAGGGCACACAGGAGAAGCACCCATCTGCTTCTCCACCCCTCCCCCTCTCCTTCCTCTCTGTCTCTCTCTCTTCCCCTCCCGTAGCGAGGCTCCACTGGAGCAAAGATGGCCCTGGCGCTGGGGATGGCTCCTTGGCCTCTGCCCCAGGCGCTAGAGTGGCTCTGGTCACAACAGAGCAACGCCCCAGAGGGGCAGAGCATCATCGCCCCTGGTGGGCAGAGTGTTGCCCCTGGTGGGCGTGCCGGGTGGATCCCAGTCGGGCGCATGCAGTAGTCTGTCTGACTGTCTCTCCCCATTTCCAGCTTCAGAAAAATACAAAAAAAATAATAAAATAAAATAAAAAATGTAGCCTGCATTACTATTTACTATTACTACTTTACTAAATTACTATTTTGTATTACCAACATGTCTCTGAAGAAAAAAAGCAGTGTGATGTCAGGGCCGAGATTCAAAAAAGATTTCCTAAACCTACCTGCATGGATCAATCACTCTGAGCCTCAGTTTCTACATCTATAAAAGGAAGCAATTGGATCTCAACTCTAAAATGTTAATGTGACCACGATACGGAAATGACAGAGTGGCCTCATACCAGCTAAGGAGATGTAAGAGGCAGCAAACTCACAACATACACACCTAGGAAAGGAACTGAGTTAAATTACACATGGACTGTAAGTGCCCCATGGGTGTGACCCACCTTTCACTCCACAGTGCCTGCGACAAAGTCTTGTTTAGCGTAGGTACTCACTAAACATAAATTTAAAATAAATACTCAGTGACTCCGTTACAGGCCGTGAAGGAAATCAGATGCACAAACTTAAAGCAGAGACTGAAAATTCACCTGTCTGGAGGGGTCAGGGAAGCAGTGTCAACGGGCATGCATTTAAAGGGAGACAGATCACTATCATCCACAGTCAAGTTTGGTGGCCCTAAGATCAGCTGGTTTTCCAGAAAAATTGTCAAAGTATCAGCAACCAATATAATTTTTCTTCTCTAAAGATATTTTCCTCTTGTGTTCACTAAACTGCTATACCCCCACCCTGGACATTTTCAGTACATGCAGAGGCTCAAGCAATAGTTACTGCTGAATGAATATAATGGAAAAACACAGAGAAGGGAAGAAGGCTGGAGAAGAGTCAAAGTAATTTTAGTAGGAAACAGAAAATACAATCAAGAAATGATTGTGAAATATTGTGAATACCTGCATGTCTTCCATAAAGTACAGCTCAGGACACAGGGTGGCAATATATATTACACACATGAAATGTCTGATTTCATCATCAGAAATTATGAAAGAATAAATGTGTCAGACCATCTGGACAGGCATCCCTGGGGCTCAAGGAACACCACTTCATACTGGGTCACAATACCTGCCCTTTGCTCTTAAGGTCACTATTATGGCTGGGGTGGAAGTGCCTCTAACTGCCTTCACTTTCCTCCCAGAGTCCCAGGAAACTACAAGCTACAACAGGCTTATCAAGGCAGCTTCTGAAATGCCTGGAGTCCACACACCGAGAGGCAATCCAGGAGGTGGCAGGGGCACCTAACTGACCCTCAGAGCCCTGCCACTGCCAGCGGGGTCAAGTCATTCATTAAACACACCAACTTAAGATAAAAAATGGTGGAGAAGCCACAGACAGAGGGGCCTTCAAGGTGACAACTGATTATCTTCTCTAGGAAATGACTGACACCAGGTTCTGCCACTTCTCTCACAACACCATCTTACAGGAACAGAAACGGACTCGGGGCAAAGCCAGGTCAAAGAACGACTGGGGTGTGGAATCTACTTCCTCTGTCCCATCCTGGCCGCCTTTGCAAAACACACCGGTTCACCCTTCACCACAGCCCTGGGGAGGCTCCGATGTGCTCTCAGGCAGCCTGTGGGGTCTCAGTCCTTTCTTTATGGCATCTCTCAGTCTGTTCCTTTTTTCTCTTTCGAATCCGCTTCTCTTGACCCTTCATCAGTAACCTCCTAAAATAGAGGCCACAAAAAAACCTAAGGACAACCAATCACAAACAGCCAACTAGGATTCGGATCTAGCCAAACAATTTGCTTGCGACCCATCTCTGTGTTTTTCCTCTCCCTTCTGTGGGGGGAGTGCTCCTAGCCAATTCTTGTTTGGTGTGGCAGGATTGAATCGCTTTTTGATCAAATAGACTTAAATTAAAAAAAAAAAATTGAGGCCACCCATCCTGGGAGTCCCTTTCCACCCACCCTGACAAGTGACCTTCTCTCCCTACCTCCTTTCCTTTCCTCCACGAAGCTTTCTGGGTCATGATCCCACTGGGATCGCGATAAGCATCTAACTGAGAAGGCTTTGTAACTTAACAAAAGGCCTTCTGCACAAATCTCAAGTGTCATTCCAATAACTACCCAGTAAGGGAATCAGGGCAGCTCACCACTCTCCATTTTCAGAGAAAAAGGAGTCCCATGTGGGTAAGAAAAGGGGACCAGGGATCAAAAATACAGATTCCCAGCCCTAGAGATGCCAACAGAGAGCTACTGGGTCAGGATCTCCGGGATAGGAGTTGATGCTCTTCACAGGGATCCCAGTGGGTTAGGAGGGGTTTAGTGGATTAGAACTTTGGGGGGCTCTGAGTTGTGGGATTTGGGGGGTAAGACTCGTGGTCTCTAGGTTCTGGAATGTGGCTTTCGGGGCGTCTGAGTTTCGGGGGATCTGAGTTTTGAGGACCTGGGGTCCGGGGTCCCCAGGGGCGTGGGGCTGTTGAGACTGTATTCTGAGATCTGGGGCCTGGATTCTGGGGCGGTCTGCACAGCTGACCCTACGGTAAGCACCTCCACTCGAGCACGTCGGAGCAGACGCCGGCGGAGGACCCTGGCGCCTGTAAAGGGGAAAGGGCTCCCGGAACGTGGGGCTGGTGACAACCGCCTGGTGTCAAACGAGAGACCACAGCGGCCCCGAGATGTTGAGTAGCTGCCCCAGGGTCACACAGCGAGCTCCGGCCCGGACCGCGGGGCGGGCGCTCACCTCGATGAGCGAGTAGTTGATCTCCACGTCAGACTTGACGAAGCCCCCGCAGCCCACCACGATGTCCTCGGAGCCGCACGCCGGTCCCACGCCGCTCAGCAGCAGCACCAGGGTGGCAGCCACCACCACGGGCCCCGGAGGCCCAGTGCCCCGGTACACCAGCATAGCCCGGCCTCCGCCGCCCGACCCTCTGCAGACCTCCGGGTCCCGCTCCCTACACCGCACGCTGCCCGCCGCTTCCTCCTCTGCGGGTGGCTGACAGCCCAAGCCCCGCCCCGCCGCCTCGGCGCCTGCGCGTTTCGGCCTCGCGTCCACGCCCCCAGGCTAGATGACTCCCGCGCATGCTCAACAATAAGGAGAGACCATTTGTGCCCTCTAGAGGCGTGGAAGACTTCGCACACACTGTCGGGCGGTTGCAGTTAGTTGCAAGGGGTGTGCGTACAGGCACAAACTCCAAAGAATTCTACTTTGGAGTTTTGTATCCCTGAAACTGGAAAGGACGAAAGACTGTTGATCGAAGTATTCAACTCTCTTCCCAAATATTTTTTACCCATTTATTTCACAGATGGTATATAATCTCAAAAACCACTTTAGGAATTTGTATAGGGTGGTGCGTTTTTCCATGATAAATGTCCAATAAGTTTTTTGTTGTTGTTTAAAGCAAAACATAGGTCATTTCAGCATAACATTTAAAAGGCATGGCCCTGGCCGGTTTGCTCAGTGGTAGAGCGTCGGCCTGGCGTGCAGAAGTCCCGGGTTCGATTCCCGGCCAGGGCACACAGGAGAGGCGCCCATCTGCTTCTCCACCCCTCCCCCTCTCCTTCCTCTCTGTCTCTCTCTTCCCCTCCCGCAGCCAAGGCTCCATTTGAGCAAAGCTGGCCCGGGCGCTGGGGATGGCTCCTTGGCCTCTGCCCCAGGTGCTAGAGTGGCTCTGGTCGCAGCAGAGGACACCCCGGAGGGGCAGAGCGTTACCCCCTGGTGGGCGCGCCCGGTGGATCCCCGACGGGCGCATGCGGGAGTCTGTCTGACTGTCTCTCCCCGTTTCCAGCTTCAGAAAAATACAAAACAAAACCAAAAAAACCATTTAAAAGGCATTTAAATTTATTTTAAACCCAGCTCTAATAACAATTGCATAGAAACAAATTTTGAAGATTTCCCCCCCTTAAGCAAGAATGCATTATGCAGAGTTTGATTTACTTTTAATTACCTCTGTGAGATGAAGCCTGATTGTCTGAAAAAAAATATTTTAGATTCAGTATGTCATATTTTGTCCCAAGATTGAATATATACTATAACATAGCCTGAATTTAACTGCAGGTCACCACATTGAAATAGACAAAAATTGCTTTTTCTGACCTGACCTTTGGAATTCTTCCATCTTACTCCTTTTAAAAAATTGAATGCTTTGATTCGATCGTTTTTATATTTTGTCTATAAATGACAAGGTAAAATAAAATTTCCCACTGAATTTGCCATTGTGGGTAAGATTTAATAAAAACCATGAATCACAATAATCTTTAACTATACAATGGTCAAAACTCTCAGACTGGCTATAATACATCCATACATCCTCTGAAGGTCTCAATAATGAGAACATCTGATTTCAGTTTCTCAGTCTGAATTCTCACTTGAAATACAGAGTCTCAACTGTTCAGTTATAGAAAGAAAATATTTAAATAATTGCTTTATTTATTGAGGTTTGTTATTTATAACTACAATTAAAATATATTCCCTTTACCCTACCTAGCTTGACTCCTTGGTCTGTCTTGGCAAATTACCAGGGACTGAGAACCACCAATTGGGAAATGCTGGCCTATGGAACCTTCTCATCTTACAGAAATGGAGGCTCAGAGAGGGAAAGGAATTTGTCTAGGGCTCTCTGCATGCAGCCATGTGATGTTCAGAGAGCTGGGTAGTAGGTTTGGAGGGGCCCACGTTCTGTTGTTGGCTCACCAACTGATTCCCTCTATGTTCTTCTTGCCTTCCTGACCATTCCCTTTTGAATTTCCACCATTCCCCTCAAATTCATCTTCATATATACAGGGAAATAAAGGACTGGAACAGTGGCAATGCCAATTGGAGAAGGGGTTGCAGACAGAGGGGAGCTTAATTTTCTTAATTTCTAGCAGCCTCCACCAAAACCACCTTAAATAAACAGACTTAATTTAAATGCAAACAGCAGACCTGCCACACTCAGCTCCAGAACAAATCCTTGGGTTCTTTGTGTCCCTGTTTTTCCAGAAGACTCAGGCAGGAGAATGGCTAAAGGAGAAACAAAGAGCAAGGTGGGAGAAGGCCAGGAGAACCCATGAGGCTGAGGTCCTGAAGGAGACAGGAGAAAAGATGAGGTCAAGACCCTGGATGTAACACAGCAGTGTGGAGAGAGCGGGGGATTTTAATTCTGCACCCAAACTGGGCAGCTGTGCTTGTCTGAAACAGCCGAGTCTTTACCTCCTATCCTGAAAGGAATACATGTTCATTGCAGAAGGAAAGAAAATAGAAAATGGAAGGAAAAAGAAAAGAAAAAAAAAATCAAGATTCCTGCCTGACCTGTGGTGGCACAGTGGATAATACCACAGCCTGGAGTCTCCGGTTCAAAACCCCAGGCTTCCTGGGAAGCAACTACAAGTTGATGCTTCCTGCTCCTGCTCCCCCCTTCTCTCTCTCTCTCTCTCTCTCTCTCTCTCTCTCTCTCTCTCTCTCTCCTTCCTCCACAATAAATAAATAAAATCCTAAAAAAAGAAAAAGAATATCAAGATTCCCATGATACAGCTTCAGTGCATTTCCATCTCTTTATTTATTAATGTATATTATGTAGTCATTGCCAAAGAGAATGCGTGGCTATGGCTAAGGACACACCTTGCTCTAAGACCCAGGAGAAGAAGTTAAATAACATAACTTTTACAATTTTCTCTTTTAAAAAGAACTTAAGCATATACTTTTTTTTTAAACAGGAACAGAGAGAGAGTCAGAGACAGATGAGAAGCATCAACCATCAGTTTTTCCTTGCGACATCTTAGTTGTTTATTGATTGCTTTCTCATATGTGCCTTGACCGCGGGCCTTCAGCAGACCAAGTAAACCCCTTGCTCCAATCCGCGACCTTGGGTCCAAGTTGGTGAGCTTTGCTCAAACCAGATGAGCCCGCACTCAAGCTGGCGACCTCAGGGTCTTGAACCTAGGTCCTCTGCATCCCAGTCCGACACTCTGTCCACAGCGCCACCACCTGGTCAGGCAAGCATATACTTTTTAAATATATATATTTTACGTATTGATTTTACAGAGAGGGAGGGATGGGGAGGAATGAGAAGTATCAGCACAGAGTTGCTTCACTTTAGCTGTTCATTGGTTGCTTGTTGTATGTGCCTTGACCGGGCAAGCCCAGGGTTTCAAACCAGCGACCTCAGCATTCCAGGTGGATGCTTTATCCACTGCACCACCACAGACCAAGCTACTTATTTTTTATGTCTTGCAAAATGATCATAGTTTATTTTTTACTATGATCTCTTTTTTCACTTAGCATTTAGTAACCATCCTTTCAAATTAATATTTCTGCAATGGCACTTTGAACCACTGCTTAATAAACTATGAATGCAATAATAATAACAATGCTACTAATTGCTAATTTGCTGAGCATTTACTGTGTGCCCGGCACAGTGCTACACTCTTTACTAATCTTAAAATCTTCCCACCACCCTATCGGCAGACAATGTCCCTCCCTTCAGATGAGAAGACTGCAACTTAATCCTACAGTTTCTCCACACGTCCTGGTTGTTGGACACTTGGCACAAGCACACCTGTGGGGTTCTTTCATTGGGATAAATTCGTGGAACTGCTGTTCCCCAGTGTTCAGGAAGTTTGGGGTGACACTTGTTGGTGGGGGGAGCTGGATGGTTACATGGAGATGCCACTGTGCTTTCTGGAGCTGGGGAACCCCTCCCCGGGAGCTCACTAGGCCCTCCCTGAGCCCTGGTTCAGCCCTTCTCACTCCACCCCTGCCACCAAGAGGCTGGACCTTGCCCTGGGAGCTGGAATCCCCGCCAGGCCTGCCAGGCTCCGCCTCTTCCCAGTCAAGGAGCACGGCCCAGGGGCTGCCAGGGACTGACCAACAGACCTACAGACAGACAGATGGACGGACAATGCCAGATGGCTGCGCTTGGAGAGCCCAGCATGGAACCAGGAGTGAGTGTCCCCCGCCCAGCCCACACCCCTTTTCTAGGCTTGGTAGATCTCTCAGGAGGTAGTACTGGGAGGGAAGATACCCCCAAACTCCAGGCCAGATGAATGGCAGGGGAGGGCAACCCCTTTAATCGAGCCTGTGACCAGAAGAGTCCAGCACGTTAGAGGGGCCTCCAGACCTCCCAGCTATGGGGACTTTGGCTCCTATGTTCATAAAGCTTCAGGGTCCCCCTTCTCTCTTATCTCATTAGCTGAGGACTCTAGGGAGTGGGGTTCATGGAGTGGCAGTGAGGGTCACAAAAACCCCAGGATTTTAGGGGCCAGGTAGGTAAGGCAAAAAGAATAGCTACAGTTTAAACGAGGGCTGACTGTGCGCAGCATCATGCTATGTGCTGTACTTGTACTGACCCATTTAATACAGCTCTGAGAGGCTGATTCTCTTATTATCCCCCCTGTGCAGGGAAGGAAACTGAGGCACGGGGAGGTTGCAGTTTACAGAGCTAGTGAATGGTGAAGCCAGGAGGAGTAAAGATTACCAGTGAGGAGGGGTTTGGGGGCCTATTAATACAGTAGGGAGAGAACTGAAGAGGCCCTGTTCTCTAAACTTCATATTCAAACTTCTTCCTGGATCACAGGAGGCCATATTCTCTAAACTTCATATTCAAACTTCTTCTATGGTCAAAAGAGGCCAGGAAAGGGGCTAAGAATCACAAATTGATAACAAGGTTTGGGGTCATACTGGCCTGCATGGAGTCAGCTCTGACACTTTCTATTTGTGTGAGCCCAAAGAAAGATGTTTCCCTCTCAGTACCTCAGATTCCCGGTCTGTGAAATGGGGATAGTAACACCTAACACTTACCTCTTAGAGTTGTTATAAGGGTTAAGTGACAGTGTGTGCCTAGCCCTTTCAGGGAGCCCATTTCTCTTAGACTCCCAGACCCAATCACCTGGGTTCAAATCCCAGCACCATCACTTTCCAGCTGGGTGACATCAGTGGTTATTCAACCGCTCTGAGCCTCACCTTCCTCATCTGCAACATCAGTGTCATAATTGCATCCTACCTCATAGGATTGATGTTAGGATTAAAGGAGTTGAGAGTTGTAAGGTATTCAAATAGTGCTTGGCATGTTTTTATGTAAATGTTAGGGGTTCAAAAAGTTGTCTGGCCCCCTAAGCAGGTGAGTTTGGGCCCCCTGCATTGTACCATCATAAGGGTCACCCTGGTGTTCCTTCAGGTCTGGAACCAGACGGAGCCTGAGCCCGCCCCTGACAGCTTCCTGAGCCTCTGCTTCCTGAAGACAGCAGGGGTCTGGGTGCCCCCCCTGTACCTCTGGGTCCTGGGCCCCATCTACCTCCTCTACATCCACCGCCATGGCAAGGGCTACGTCCGCATGTCCTCCCTGTTCAAGACCAAAATGGTAGCTACTGCCTCTGGGAGCCCGGAACCAGATAATGGTTGGGGAAGTGGGAGGAGCAGGCTGGAACCTGGCAGAGACCCCAAAGGGGGACACTCCTATCATGGAGCACACAGGGTGGGGACAAGAAGGGAACTGGTTAGCCAACCAGAGCGATACTCTACAGGATACAGAGGTAAACTCAGTGGAACAAGGGTCACCAAACAGATTGGTAATCACGAAAAGCCACAAACATGCACATCGAGACACTTGTGCATTTCTGAACAGTTTCTGGCCACTCTAACCTGGCATTCTGCAAAGCATGGGAGACACAAGGCCATTTTAGGATCACACTAGAATAAACCTTTCACCTTTTTAGCAGTTATGCATTGATTTTTATGTTTCCCTGCTGTCAGTACTAAAGAACAGTTCTTAAAATTGTTAGGTACCACCCTGGTCAATTGGCTCAGTGGTAGAGCGTCGGCCTGGCGTGCGGAAGTCCCGGGTTCGATTCCCGGCCGGGGCACACAGGAGAAGCGCCCATCTGCTTCTCCACCCCTCCCCCTCTCCTTCCTCTCTGTCTCTCTCTTCCCCTCCCACAGCCGAGGCTCCATTGGAGCAAAGATGGCCCGGGCGCTGGGGATGGCTCCTTGGCCTCTGCCCCAGGCGCTAGAGTGGCTCTGGTCGCAACACAGCGACGCCCCGGAGGGGCAGAGCATCGCCCCTTGGTGGGCAGAGCGTCGCCCCCTGGTGGGCATGCTGGGTGGATCCCGGTCGGGCGCATGCGGGAGTCTGTCTGACTGTCTCTCCCCATTTCCAGCTTCAGAAAAAAAAAATTGTTAGGTACCTATTTTAGTGAGTTAGAAAATCACTGGTATTCTAAGTGGAACCCTTGCTGCTAATGACCCCTTCCCTTCCAGACTCCTGCAAGAATATCCTTCAAGGTTCATTCATTCCTTTACCACCTTGTTAATTTTTGTTCTATTGCCGACCATCTCTCTATTATTGACACACTCTCCCTTAAAGGGCTGGGTTGTACATATTTGAGGCTTTGAGGGTCATGTGGTCTACGTCCCAACTACTGACATTTTCTGCCATTGCAGCAGGAAAGTAGCCACAGACCACAGTAAACGAGTAGGCACGACTATGTCTCAATAAAGAAATACTTATCGTCACTGAAATTTGAATTCTATATCATTTACATGCATTATGACATTTACATTTTTGAGTTTTAGTCAATGATTGGAAAATGTCAGAAACCATTCTTGGCTCACAGACAATAAAAAAAGCAGGCAGCATGCCCAACTCAGCCTGCAGATGGTGCTGTGACCCCTGCTTTGACTAAGTGAGGGAAAGAGACATCGATTTGTTGTCCCACTGATGTGTGCGTTCATTGAGCCCACAGCCTTGGATTATGAGGATGACGCACTAACCAACTGAGCCACGCAGCCAGGGCTGATGGAGGTACTCTCAATAGTTTCTTCAGGGTGCCCAGGTCCGGCCCTTTCTTCTGCATATAAACACTCTCATTTTCTGGATTTCTCTTACTGAAAAGAGACATACAGATTCCAACAGAGAGTTTCCCCTTGATTTAATAGAAGGGATGGAAAGAATTTGAAGAAAGTGTGACTTTTTTACCTGGTGAGTCAATTTCATTTCACCTTTTGTTCTTCTTACTGTCAATGTAAGGACAATGTTTGTTCTTACTGTCAATGTAAGGACGTCCAAACCTGTAAGAATTTGGATGAGTTTATGTGAGCCAAACTGACAACAATTGCCAGGAAGCAAAATCTCAGTGGATCGAGAAAATGCTCTGGAGAACAGCAGTTCTGCAGCTTGTCTTATACATTACAATCGAAGCAGAAGGCGTACAGGGCAGTGGTGGGATTCAGCCTGTTCGCACCAGTTCGGCAGAAATGAAACCTAATTTTTTGTTGAGTTTGGTGAATCGGTTGTTAAAATGGCACTTGTAATCAGGGTTCTCTCTAAGGAGGACGCCGGGCAACGGCCAAATGTGGAAATCACAAATTTACATTCCTTACTCTTTCTGAATGTTCTTCTGCGCCCCCAGACTAACGTTCATTCCTTCCAAAGGTGAAAAGAACTGCAAGTGACGCCAATCAAGAAGCAATAGGGAGGCCCTGGCCGGTTGGGTCAGCAGTAGAGCGTCGACCTGGCGTGCGGGGGACCCGGGTTCGATTCCCGGCCAGGGCACATAGGAGAAGCGCCCATTTACTTCTCCACACCCCCCCTCCTTCCTCTCTGTCTCTCTCTTCCCCTCCCGCAGCCAAGGCTCCACTGGAGCAAAGATGGCCCAGGCGCTGGGGATGGCTCCTTGGCCTCTGCCCCAGGCGCTAGAGTGGCTCTGGTCGTGGCAGAGCGACGTCCGGGAGGGGCAGAGCATCGCCCCCTGGTGGGCAGAGCTTCGCCCCTGGTGGGAGTGCCGGGTGGATCCCGGTCGGGCGCATGCAGGAGTCTGTCTGACTGTCTCTCCTCGTTTCCAGCTTCAGAAAAATACAAAAAAAAAAAAAAAGAAAAAAAAAAAAGAAGCAATAGGGAAATAGTTTAACAGTTTTATTGTTTCTTGTCACATATTATTTAACCCTTTGGGTAGTGAGTTTTTGGCACGCTCACTGACCCCCAGGAGTGAGTTCAAAAAAGGAAATTCGTTCCAGTTCCAGTTTTATTAACTTAAAGTCATGTTTGCTTAATATCCAATTTATGGAAACAAGAAGAACATGCATTTGCCTTGTTTTAATGTTGCCTTACACATTTTTAAAAGGGTCAGGAAGCACGAGGAATGCATGAACATTCGTACTACTTAAAGGGTTAATATTTTTTCATTCATATTTTAAAACTCTTATCATCTAGTTTTGTGTACCTTTTTATTGTTCTTACTGAAGTATTAAATACATGAAGTAATAAACTACTTTTCAGTATATCATTTTTTATACTCAGAATAGTCATTAGGGGCAGAGAACTGGCTATTAAATTATTTGACTCCCACCACTGCATAAGAGGTTACATGAAATCAATTGCTGATAGATTAGGGAGGTGGTAGAAAAAGCAAAGGTGGGGGGGGGGTTTTCTGGGATTGGATAAAAAGTAAAATGAATAGACACACACTTCTTTTCCATAGTTGGGTATAGGAGAGTTAACAGTCAAATATTAACATGACAATAATAATGAGGGGTTCATGGCCTCTGCTCTGGTGCAGTGGTTGTGCCCTAGGGGTCCTGAAAAGTAAAACAGGAAATTACCCTGACATTCCAAAGGTGTGTTCACAGATGCTTAAAAACAATAAACAGGCCTGACCAGGCGGTGGCGCAGTGGATAGAGCGTCGGACTGGGATGCCGAGGACCCAGGTTCAAGACCCCAAGGTCGCCAGCTTGAGCACGGGCTTATCTGGTTTGAGCAGAGCCCACCAGCTTGGACTCAAGGTCACTGGCTTGAGCAAGGGGTTACTCGGTCTGCTGCAGCCCCACGGTCAAGGCACATATGAGAAAGCAATCAATGAACAAACTAAGGTGTCACAATGAAAAACTGATGATTGATGCTTTTCATCTCTCTCCCTTCCTGTCTGTCTGTCCCTATCTATCCCTCTCTCTGACTCTCTCTCTGTCTCTGTAAAAAAAATAAATAAAATAAACAGTCTCAGTGAGGTGAAGATCACCCTTGGCCAGGAAAGAGACAGGCCCTAGGATGTGACTACCCGGCACGACTAGCGTTCAGTTAGAAAGTCTTCATTTCAGACCAGCCTACGTGGTTACATTAGGTCTCTGAGTCTGCAAGGCCGCCGTGCAGGTGGCCCCTGAGCTTGTCAGGTTCAGGATGCGGCCCCTTGTCCGTCCACAGTATCCCAGCATCTCTCCCGCGAGCTACTGGAGACTGCAGCATTCTGGAGAGCACAGGATTGGCTTGGACCCTTGTGGTGCATTATTATATGACAGTTACAGGACAAGATTGATCTGCAACACACCTCACTGCTCTTTTTTCTACATCTTTCACGTCAGCACTGTGAAATGATGACTCTGGTACGTGCAGTGCCCAGCCAGAGCCACAGCGACGTGGGGGCGCTGTGCAGTGTGCCACCACCTCCCTTTTCGCCCACCAGCCTTATCTAAGTTTGTCTCCCCAGGTGCTCGGCTTCACCCTCATCATCCTGCACACCTCGAACGTGTCTGTCACTCTTTGGAGAATTCAGCAGGGAATGCCCCAGGCCCCCGAATTCCTCATTCACCCCACCGTGTGGCTCACCACAATGGTAAGGACACCCCCAGGCTTGCTGGCTTGCTCCTGGCTACTGCTTTCCCTGTGGAGGTGAAGGGTGTGGGGCAAAATGGGGTTCCCCCAACACCCCCACCTTAAGGGGCACGCCCTGACTCTCTGGTGTAGACCTTTGCAGTGTTCCTGATCCACATAGAGAGGAAGAAGGGGGTGCAGGCATCCGGGGTGCTGTTCGGGTACTGGCTGCTCTGCTGTCTCCTGCCAGCTATCAGGACCGCCCAGCAGAGCTCACAAGGGGTGAGTGGGGGCCCGGGCCACCTGGGGAAACCAACACGGCAGTTTCAGGCCTTGGGTCCCATCCTTCCTCCCCCCCCTTTCCACACCTGACTTGTTCTCTACACACAGACACAAACACCACAGTTGCCTAACCTCTAGCACCTCACAAACACACTCCCTTCCAGGTCTTTATCGACACATTCTCAGTGTCTTACACCCATGTGCACACACTTTACTTGCACACTAAGCACACGCTTTAGGGGTGCTGTACAACCACAGACTCCAAAACATCTCACACACACACCTGCATACGTCCACTCACCCAGTGGCTGCGCCTTCAAGGTCCCACACGACTCAGGCACAGACACCCCACGCCACACTCACATTCACGCAGCCCCCCAACATTGCCCGGCACGCACACACTGTGGGTTCACCAGCTCACAGCACCCCGCATGAAATTCCAGACTGGCCCCGTATGCAGAGGGCAAGTAGCGACGGAGAGTTTAACAATCAAGGGAACTTACCTATGAGGCTTGTCTTGGGCACCATAAGATAATGAGATCTCCGTACCGGCCCGCCAGAATCTTAAAGTTTATACAGTGGTCTTAACAGGGCTCAGTCACGTGAAACGTCCAGGTGGCCTCATGACACCTTGCTCTCTCTCAAGGCTGCCTCATTGGAACAGGGAAGGGGCGAGGAGCCTCTGAGCCGTGCAGGTCAGCGGCAGTCACAACATCTCGGTGGCCCCCCCAACACTCAGCTGCGCATGCTCTTCCCCACGCACGCAGGTTCCCCCCATTCGCACCTGTTCTCGCCCTCACCTGTGCCCCCTGCACTTGTATTTCCACACTCATTCCGTACACCCACCTACATTTCTGTTTCCCAACCTGGGATGCGGCAGTTCCACATTAGGGGGCATGATGGATCATTTTATCTGCAAGGAGAAGACTAGACCAAGGCTTCTCTACCTCAGGACTCTTAGCATAATTTTCTTAAGTGGGGAGGCTGTCCTGTGCCCTGTGGGGTGGTTAGCAGCATCCCTGGCCTCTACCCACTTGATTCCAGTAGCACCCCACCCCGCATTGTGGTAACCCCAAATGTCTACTGACATTGTCAAAATCACCTGCAGTTGAAAAACCTCTTGCACAGATGGCACCCACCCAAAACCTCTGGAGCCAAATGATTACTCCATCCTGCTCCATTTAAGAGAAGATAAAGAAACACCCTTCTGTCCTGAAGGACAGATTTTTACAAAGTAACCTTTGCAACTAATGGGAATATTCCACAGGCCATCCTAACTCATCAAAGGGTGGGTTCCCACAGTTGATTTATCGGTCTGCCTGCCTAGACTCAAAGCAACTTCTGTCTTTTCTCCTGCAGGGCTTCCAGAGTGACCCCTTCCACCACCTGTCAACCTACCTGTGCTTGTCTCTGGTGGTGGCACAGTTTGTGCTGTCCTGCCTGGCCGATCAACCACCCTTCTTTCCTAAAGACCCCCAGCAGTCTGTAAGTCGCCATGTCTCCAACCCAGGGCCTCCCTTGTCCCTGTTCTACTTCCTGTCTCCATCTGCCTGTGTGACCAAAGGTAGTTGAACTAGAGCACGAGCCTTTGCTTTTTATCCATTGCATCATTCAGCAAAGTTTGTATGATGTGGCTACTCTGTTCTATGGATTAACCAACTTTTTCTGTCCAGAGCAAGATGGAAACTATTTTAGGCATATGGTCTCTGTGGAAGCTACTAAACTCTGATGCTGTAGCTGAAACTAGCCACAGACACTAGGCCAACAAAGGAGCATGAATGTGTTCCAATAAAACTTTATTTGAAGAGACAAGCAGTGGGCCAGATTTGTCTCCCAGAGCTGTACTTTGCCAAACCCTGCTCTGTGCCCCAGCTAGGTATTGAGAATCTATACTGAATAAACAGATGTTGTGCCTCTCATCATGCAGCTAACAGCCAAGTAAGAGAACCAAACATTAATCACATAATTATACAAACACATGGAAAACTGTAACTGGGGCAAATGCTCTGCAGGAGAATTTCATGGTCCACGAGAGTTTACATTGAACTAGTCTGTGAAATCAGGAAAGAATTCTCTGAGGAAGAGAGAGTTGATCTGAGGTCATCTAAAAACATGCTCAACTGCTAAAATAATGAAGTTAAAACATTAATAGGATTTTTTTTTCTTTGAGAATGGCAGAAAAAAAAATTGTGAACAAACTGTGATGGCAAAGATGTGGTGAAATGGGCAGCCTCAGGCCCTGTTGGTGAAGAACTTAGGTCTCTGCGGTATTTCTGGAGCAGCTGGTGAAATCGCAGGACAGATCCGTCTCCACTTCTTCCCCGCGTTCACTGAGGAATACGGCTCAGAATGCTGTCTATGTCCCGCGTGGTCCTTGCTTTGAGAACTGCCTGGTCTCAGTATTAGCGATAGTTGCTCTTCCAGGAAACTATCAGTCTTTACCTCGTGGATGCTGTCAGTCCTCTGGCCCAGTCCCTTTCCGCCTTGCCTGCTAGGGAGCGCTAGGCCCGTTGGTGTCTACCTCCAACAAGTAGGAAGGGCACAGTGGCGTGCCCTTTCGGTACTAAGCTGAGGGCTACTTCATCCTGTCTTCCTACCCCTGGTTCCCCACATACTGGCCATGGGATGTGACACTGAGCTCTCCTTTTGCCCCATCTTTTCTCTTCATAGAATCCATGTCCAGAGGCCGGAGCCTCCTTCCCCTCCAAGGCCATGTTCTGGTGGGTCTCTGGGTAAGTAAAGTAGCTGGGAAGGCACCGGGGTGGTGCTTCTACCCACCTGCATTTGCTGCTCTGATTTGTCACCAAGCTCCCCCCCACAAGGTTCCAAGGTCAGCTGGTTTTCTCTGTTCCAGGCTCAGTGTGTCCCTCCCAGATTTCAATGTGCCCATCACCCACATCCCCTCCTGCTCACTCACTGGTGTGAGATCTGGGTTTGAATCATGGCTCCATCTCAGCCAGCCATATCACAGATATTGAGAGCCTTAGTTTTCCCCTCTGTAAAATGGGAACAACTCTACCTTCATTGCATGTGAAGTGCTTAGTCCTTGTACATAGCAGGCCCTCAATCAAATCATCTCTTATTCTGCTTCCTTCATTCCACCAACATTTCACAAGCACTGACTATGTGCTAAGCAGCAGGGGTGAGGAGGTAAAGACCAAACCCTTATCTCCTGGAGGCTCTCAAGCTGGTACAGAAGACAGATGTTTCTCCAAGGTCAGCACACTGGTCACTGAGGATGTCCCCACCCACCAGCACCCATCCTAACTACCTTGTGGTCAGATTTTGTAATACTTAGATTTGAATCCTAGCCCCACCATGTACTGGCTGTGTGACTTTGGACAAGCTACTGAACCTCTCTGTGCCTACGTTTCTGCACCTGTAAAATGAGGGTAATAATAGCATCAACCTCATAGGGTTGTGAGGATTAAATGAGATAAGGTTTGTGAAGCACTCAGAACGCGGTTTGGCCCATAGTGCGTAGTTGCTAAATAAACAGAGGCTAGGATGCTGGGGGTGGGGGGTGGGGTGGAATCGGTGGGAAAACCATAGAAGTGCTGGAGAAAAACAGACCTGGCCCTCTGTTTCCCAAACGTAGGTACTCAGGGACCATTCTTCAAGCTTTCTGCCATATTAGTGTATTCATACCCTATTTACTTAATGTTTTTTCTTTAAATAAACTCATTTTTTTCCTACTGAAATAACCTTTTTTTTAAAAAGGAAACTTTCTATCACTGCCAAATAGTAAAAATCTATAGAATCACTTGCCATGGAGAACTCCAAACTTAACTTCAGTGAAAACCAGGCAATGTTAGTAAGTTCCAGATCAGAACTGTATCCTGCCTGACTTTGCTCTGTGTTAGAAAGGGGGACTTGAGAAGTCCCAGTAATGAGCTCAGCATCAGCCCCGAACAAGACCTTCTTCTTGACATCATTAGAAAGATGAGAGGGACCTGAAAAAAAAGTGATGCTCCTCATATGGAAGTCTATCGCAAATAATTTCTTATGTATGTGGGTTGGCTCGCAAACTGACCCCGTACCCAGAGGGCAAAGGGCAATGGAAGAGACAGGCTCCAGACTGGTAGGTGGAGGTTTTAACAAGCAAGGGAACTTACCTGCGAGGCTCGTTCTTGGGTGCTGCGGGTCAAGGAGATCGCCATACCCGCTGGACAGAATCTTAACAGTTTATACAGAGGCCTTAGTGGGGTTCCGTCACATACACCTACCAGGTGGCCTCAGAAGCACCTTACTATCTCCAGGCTGCTTCCTTGAAATGGCTCCTAGAGTAGGAAGATGGGCTGTGTGCACACTGCAGGGACAGGGGAGGGGGGAGGAACCTCTGATTGCCCAGGTCCAGCTCCTGGGTCAACCAGTGCTCACATCTTTCCGGTGACCCCCTCCAACAACAAGCCACCTACAGTCACCTCATATACCAGTCCCATGCATTGGGAAACACTGTCATTTTAAGGTGAGGATATTGAGGTCCATTGATGAGAAGTGATGTGCCCAAGTCACAGAGTTGATAAGTGGCTTCATGTGATGAATCTTGTGCCCTGTGCCAGAAAGTGAGGATAAAGGCAAGTACTGTCTTTGCCCCCACGGAGCTTACTATCCAATGGAGGAGAAAGACACGAAATAAATAACCAGACTGAAAAAGTAAATAAACATAGTTTCAACAAGCATTATAAGGAAAAAAGCTCAAGAAACTGAGGGATATTATAATGGGGGAATCTATCGGGACAGGGAGGAGTCATTGGGTGGGCTTCTAAGGAAATCCCATCTAAGCTGAGGTGAAGATCAAGTAAGAAGTGACCCGGTGAGAAGTGCAGGAAAAGAGTTTTTAGCAGAGCAACATGCATGTGCAAAGGTCCTGAGGTCAGGTGGCTGGAGTGGTGAGCAGTGATATTTTTCTATTCTTGACTTTTGACTCCTAGGGAGGTTTATTTCTCCTGCTACATAGGTCATCCCTTGTTTAAATCATATAATCGCTGAGCCTCTTTCTGTGTCCTCATCTGTAAGATGGGTCAATAATAACCTATCATACAGGCTCATGTGACAACTAAATGAGATGATCTTTGTAAACTGAAAAGCGCTCAGCAAATATTAGGTACAGTTAATTGCTTTAATTTTACCGAGGAGTCAGAAGAAGTACAGAGAGGTAAAGTGATATACCCAGGGTCACACAGCTTCCAGGACTTTGAAGAGGCAGAGGGCAAAAGGCAGAAGGCAGAAGGAGCTTTCCCTGGTGATCCTCTTTTACAGGCTAATCTGGAGGGGCTACAGGAAGCCACTAGGTCCAAAAGACCTCTGGTCACTTGCGAGAGAGAACTCCTCAGAAGAACTTGTGTCCCAGCTCCAAAGGAAATGGACAAAGAACCTCAGTGCAGCCCAGCGGTGAGTGTGTGGAAGTGGAGAGAGCTCAGCTGCATGCTTGGTCTGCAAAGCCCATCATTTGGCCCCACGTACAACCCCCGACCCTACTCTGGGCTCCACCTCTACAGCCCCCTTCCCGCCAGGTGATCTCACTAAGTATTACCTGGTCAGGCTCAAGGTACGTTTTCTCCCAGAGTGCTTTTCAGGTTCCAAAAGGAGACAACATGGGAACTCCAGGAGGTCCCCGGAAGGGAGCTGGAATGGTGGAATGGCAGGCAGGAAACAGAAGGGATATTTTAAGACTGGGGGTGGAGAGGTGAGTGGTGGGTCATAAATGCAGGCAACTATTCATTTATTATGTCACCTGAGTGATTAGCTTCCTGGGCTTCAGGTTTCTTATCTGTTCAATGGGGATGTCATTAGCCCCGAACTCATAACTTGTGGGAAATGGGGAAAATTTTTATTTTAGAAAAGAATTTAACGAATTCCTTGAAAATGGTAAAAGCTCAAGCAGAAGGTGTAAGCTCTTTCTAGTCCTGCCCAGTCTGCCTCGCTCTTGCCCTCTGTGGCATCTCTGGAAACTTCTGTGGGGCCCTTGGAGTCTGAAGAACCAGTCCAGGAACGTTTGTTCTAGAGAAATGAGCTGCCAACATTAATTAAGCCTGAGGTGAGATACAGACAAGCCATCAAGTAATTGATTATTTTGGACAAGTCACTTGACCTCACTAGTTCTTGGGATTTCAGGGGACAGGCAAAAAGTAACAGCTCTGTGAGAACAGTTACCAGGTTCCCCTGAATACTCTAGGACTTTGTGGTGGTGGCTGTATATGGTTGAAACCCACAGATTAGAAAAAGCGAGAGAGAGACAGAGAGAGAGAGACTACTGGCTCACATAGCTGAGAAGGTGATCTAGCTGCAGGTCTGGCTGGATCCAGGGATTTGCATGGTGTCCAAATTCTTTCCCTCCATCTCTCAGCTCAGCTGTTATCTGTGTATAGGTCTCTTCATAAAGCCATCTCTCCTAGCTTCCATATAGAAAATTTCGAGGAAAACCTCTGATTGGCTGGCTCAAGTCATGTGCCTCTCAGGGGCCACTCCCATGACCAAGGGGCAAGCTCCATGATCGGTGGTTCTTTCTGGGTCACACAAAGAGGGGAGGGGACAGGAGGCGAGAGGAGGGGCTGCTCCCCAAAGGAAGGATGTATGTCGCTCCAAAAGGAGTTATATGAGCAAATCAAAACAGCAGCTCTCTCTCACCCTAGGCATCTCTTGTCAAACTTTCCCTCTACTCTTTTTATTTTTTAAGATTTTATTTATTGGATTTACAGAGAGAGGAGTATGGATGGGGGGGAGCAAGAAGTATCAACTCATAATTGTTTCACTCTAGTTGTTCATTGATTGCTTGTCATATGTGCCTTAACTGGGCAAGCCCAGGGTTTTGAACAGGCGACCTCAGCATTCCGGGACGATGCTTTATCCTCTACGCCATGATAGGCCAGGCTCCCCTCCACCCTTAAGTTACTGCTGAGTGGCAGAGTTCATTCAAAGAAGCCCTGGAGTCTCACCCACTCTCTTCTAGCCCTGGCTTCCGCAGCCAGCACGAGAACACTGGAGCCAGTGAATGGAGATACTCTCCAGAACAGGCTGAGGATCCACACACAGTGGGCAGAGAGACAGGAGGAAGGCACGGTTATACAAAGTCCAGCTCAGCCATTTCCTGAGCTAACTGATTACACACCGAGGGAACTTTTGTTATGTTTCTGAAATATTTTGCAACTTTTGGAGGAAGGAAGAGGATGTCATCCTGAGTGGTCAGAAGACCAGCCACCTTCTGGCCAACTCAGGTTGCCAAGGTGTGCTTGACCCACATGGTGTGACGTTGCTCTTGTTCTTTGAGGGGGGTTTGTATTGTTTTGTTTTTAATAAGTTACCAACATTTAAAACATAGGCAGACCTGGCCTGTTGGCTCAGTGGTAGAGCATCAGCCCAGCGTGTGGAAGTCCCAGGTTCCATTCCCAACCAGGGCACACAGGAGAAGCACCCATCTGCTTCTCCACCCCTCCCGCTCTCCTTCCTCTCTATCTCTCTCTTCCCTTCTCACAGCCAAGGCTCCACTGGAGCAAAGTTGGCCCCGGGCACTGAGGATGGCTCCATGGGCTCCGCCTCAGGTGCTAGAATGGCTCTGGCTGCAGTGGAACAATGCCCCAGATGGGCAGAGCATCGCCCCCTAGTGGGCATGCCGGGTGGATCCCAGTCAGGCACATGCGGAGTCTGTCTCTCTGCCTCCCCGTTTATAACTTTGGAAAAATACAAAAAACAAACAAACAAAACAACAACAACAACAAAAAACTACATTGGCAATATCACATACAAATCTGAAATTCTGACCTCTCTGAAAGTAGACTGGCAGTGCTGGGTCATAGTCCAGCATGGCAACAGGAAAGTGGGTCTGGGTGGCAGCTGTTCCACTAGACAGGGCAGGTGCTCTTCTGTTTGCCACAGTCTCCACCACTCCCTTTTGTATCCCCCAACTTACACCTGGCCAGACACTCAGACCCCTGCCTTACCTTATGGTCATATGCAAGTCCTGCACAAATGGTCTTTGGTCCAAAGACCAAAGATTGGACACCAATCTGCAGACTTTTTTTTTTTTTTTTTATTTCTCTGAAGCTGGAAACGGGGAAAGACAGTCAGACAGACTCCCGCATGCGCCCGACGGGATCCACCCGGCACGCCCACCAGGGGGTGATGCTCTGCCCACCAAGGGGCGATGCTCTGCCTCTCCGGGGCATCACTCTGTTGTGACCAGAGCCACTCTAGCGCCTGGGGCAGAGGCCAAGGAGCCATCCCCAGCGCCCGGGCCATCTTTGCTCCAATGGAGCCTCTGCTGCAGGAGGGGAAGAGAGAGACAGAGAGGAAGGAGAAGGGGAGGAGTGGAGAAGCAGATGGGCGCTTCTCCTGTGTGCCCTGGCCGGGAATCGAACCTGGGACTTCTGCACGCCAGGCCGACACTCTACCACTGAGCCAGCCGGCCAGGGCTGCAGACTTTTCTTAAAGAAAAGTGTAACCCACTGGGAAGGAGAAAGTTTGCTAGAGAGCCTGCAGGCTGACCACAATGGCTTAGAATTCTGGGCCAGCAGCTAGACCAGAGGCGAGCAGTACATCCATCTGGGAAGAAGTCTTCATAGTCATCTCATTTTACTTATGGAAACACTGAGGCTCAGAGAGGAAAGAGGCATCTGAAATTCAGTCTCCTGGATCCAAGGCCAGGTTCAGTCTACCAAACCTAGTTGCCTGCTTCCCTCCATCCTCCATCCCTCTCTCCCTTAATTCCTTCCTTCCACAAATCTTTATAACATTGTGAACCAGGCAGTCTTTTAGGCCCTTTGCACACATCACACCTAATTGATTTTTTCCCATTCATTTGACAAGTATTAACTGAGTGCCTACAACATTCAGGAACTGAATATCTAGGTGCTGGGGAAAATACAAACATGAAGTCTCCCCTCCTGGCATTCTAACAAGACAAAGAGGTGAAGCAGAGAGCTGTAGAGAGTGAGCATATCTCTGAAGGGAACAAATTGAATGATGGGGACCCAATGGGAAGGGGTGTCAGGGTGGCCTCTGCTAGGAAGTGACATCCTTTCGGCATACGAGACTCAAATACCAAAATGTCTGTGAGTGGCAGGCCATGCACAGCTCAGTGACAAAGGCCAAGCCACAACCCTCCGAGATGCCAAACCAAACAGCAAGCCAAGCCAGAAAAGAGGGGCAAGGCCTTGACCTTGTCCATGACAGTCTGGCCACCCACGCTCGCCATGGTTTATTTAACTTTTGCTGGTGGGTGAGGTCCGCAAAGAGGCACTGTGAGTGGAGAACCGTGAGTGGAGATCTGGCTCAAATCCCTGTTCTGTCCTTGCTGTGTGACCTGGGCAGCTGTCACCGCCTCTCTGAGTCTCAATCTTCTTTTCAGTGGAGTGGGGAGCCTGTGATATGAGCCAGTTAAGGAGGGTGAGATGAGTCAATGCAATCGTGCATGTAAAGGGCTGATCCCAGCGCCTGGTCCCAGTCCTGGTCCCGGTCCTGGCTCTGTAAATAGGCATTGGCATTAATGATAAATCCCCTTTGTCGGAATTGGGAAGCAGAGAGAGACCAGCTCCATCCTTTCAGACACGAGGGCACAGAGGCACAAGAGGGAAGCAGTCTGTCCAGAGCTACGCAGCAACTGGGCTGTCAGAGCTGTGTCACCACCAGCCTCTCCCTATGACAGAGGACTGCCTGCATCTAGAGGGGTCCTTTGGCCGCCCCCTCCTCTCACCCTCCTTGACCCACCCTCTCCCTGTGGCCCTTGGGTATGAGTAAAGCCAGGGCCCTTATGGCTTCGCGGCTGTCTGAGCTTCTGGGTGTGCTTTTACCCAGACCAGGAGCGCCAGGTCCCTGGACACAAGCAAGATTCTTTTTTCTTTTTTTTTAAGTGACAGGAGGGGAGATAATGAAATATACTCTCGCATGCGCCTGACCGGGATCCACCCGGTGACCCCTGTCTGGGGATGATGCTTGAATCTACTGAGCTATCTTCAGTGCCTGAGGCCGATGCTTGAACCAATGGAGCCAATGGCTGTGGGAGGGGAAGAGAGAGAGAGAAGGGGGAGAGGGAGGGGAAGAGAAGCAGATGGTCGCTTCTCGTGTGTGCCCTGACGAGGGATCAAACACGGAATGTTCATACGCTGGGTCAATGCTCTATTCACTGAGCCAACCAGCCAGGGCCACAAGCAGGATTCTAAACCAGTTTTAAACCATCTAAGGGCTGGCCAGTTGTGGAAGAAGGGGAGGGCTGCATTTTAGATAAAAAATCTACCTCAAAGGTAGAGTTGGGGTCAAATCCTAGTTTTTTTACTTCTCAGCTGTGTGCCCTGGGACAAGTTCACCCTCTGACCTTTAGTTTTCTTATCTGTGAAATGGAGGTAACCCCAGGTTCTTAGGAGGACTAGGGAGTGCCTGGTACATAGTAGGTGCTCAAAGTGTGCGCATTCGCATCACCACCCGTGGGTCCTGGGACTGCCCTCCTGCCGTCCACCCCTCCCCTGCCTGGTTGTCTCACTGGCGGGTGATCTGGGAGACAAGGAAGAACAGGTGAGGAGATGAGGCTGGGTCCAAGCTCGCCCACCCCTGGTTGAGTAGGAACCCTGTGATACTGGTCCCGCTGCTGACAGCTCGGCTGCTACCTCGGGGAACATCAGAAAGGACTGTCTCAGTCTGTTCTGGCGGCTATAACAAAGCAGCACAGACCGGCCGGCTTGTGAACAACAAACTTATCTCCCTCAGTTCTGGAAGCTACAAGTCCTTCAAGGTCAAGGCACCTGCAGATTTGGTGTCTGGTGAGGGCCTGCCTCCTGGTTGATAGACACTGTCCTCTCTGTTTTTTACATGGAGGAAGGGACAAGGCAACTCACTGGGGTCTTTTATAAGGTCACTAATTTCATTTAGGAGTGGTCCACCCTCATGACCTAATCATCTCCCAAAGACCTCACCTCCAAATACCATCACATTGGGGGGTAGGGTTTCAACCTATGAATATGGGGAAACACGCATTCAACCTATTGCGAGGACCCGGAGCCCATTTCTCCTCTCCCCCAGGCACTCCAAGGCAACAGAATGTAAAAGCAGAGGAAGCCTCCGGCACAGTGGGGATGCCCCGGAGACCGAGGCCTTCCTACAGCACACAGTGCACAAGAGGGGCCCGCTGCTGAGGGCCATCTGGCAGGTGTTCCGCTCCACCTTCCTCCTCGGGACCCTCTGCCTTGTCATCAGTGATGTCTTCAGGTTCACTGTCCCCAAGCTCCTCAGGTGGGTTCAAGCCTTGGGTGCATTGCTAACGTGGGTGGTCCCTTAATGGTGTATTTCCAGGTCCAGGGGGTTCAGCGCTCCTGCCCCTGCTTAGACCTCTGGTGCTCAGGGCCCTGGAGGGGGCACGAAAGGACATAAATAAATGAGACCTGGGGAAGAAGAAAATGAGTGGCCTCTAACCTGACTTATCAGTTAGCTCTTGCTGTGTAACAAAACAGCCCACAGTGAGGGGCTCTAACCACTTACTTACTTATGATAATGTGGGTCAGCAATCGGTTTGTGCCCGTGCACCCCACGTGTCTCCTCGTCTGTCCAAATGTCCTCTTATGAGGACACCAATCATACTGGATTAAGGTCCCGCTGAATGGCTTCATTTTAACTTGCTCACCTTTTAAAAGGCCCCATCTCCAAATGCAGTTGCATTTTGAGGTGCTGGGGTTTTGGACAAGTGAGGATAAAAACCTCACCTCTTGACCGGAGCTGCTGCAGGTCACTTTGACAATAAGCATAGACCATGGGGAATATAATTGCAGTCATTTCTGAAAAAAAAAAAAAAATCAGCCACTTCATCTGGTCTCCCAGATTGGGCCAGGCTTGGCAGCGCCCACCAGCACCTGCTCTCACCAGTGCCTCCCCCTCACTCTCCCACCAGCCTGTTCCTGGAGTTTATCAGTGACCCCGTGGCCCCAGCCTGGAAGGGCTATCTCATCGCCTTGCTGATGTTCCTGGCCGCCTGCCTGCAGACGCTGTTCGAGCAGCAGCACATGTACAGGCTCAAGGTGCTGCAGATAAGACTGCGCACAGCTATCACTGGCCTGGTGTACAGGAAGGTGAGCCCCTGGCGAGGCGTGGCCTTCCGCTTCTCTCTGTCCTGTCCCGGTGTACATACATACCAATGCTTCATCCAGGGAGGGTCACATCCTTGAGCTGTCAGTATCACTTGTACCTGAAAACACAATCATCACTTCACTAATAGTTGCTTATGCTACACTCTCACCTTCTTGGTTATTTCTGTAAGGCCTCTTGTGATCTGACCCTAGGATCTCTCTGACCTCATCACATGACACACCCCTTCCTCTCTTGCTCCTCTTACTCAGGGTCTTTGCACTTGCTGTTACCACTGCTGATACTCTTTTCATAACTCTTCTGTAAGCAATGCCTGATCTGTGGGCATTGCCTTACCTGAAAAATAAAACTTACCGTATTCCTCCATGTATAAGATGCACCCTTTTCCAGAAAATTAGGATCTAAAAACTGGGTGTGTCTTATACAGTGGTTGTAGTTTTGTTTGTTTGGTTTTTTTTTTATCTTTCTGAAGCTGGAAATGGGGAGAGACAGTCAGACAGACTCCCACATGCGCCCCACCGGGATCCACCCGGCACGCCCACCAGGGGCAACGCTCTGCCCACCAGGGGGCAATGATGCTCTGCCCCTCCGGGGCGACGCTCTGCCACGACCAGAGCCACTCTAGCGCCTGGGGTAGAGGCCAAGGAGCCATCCCCAGCGCCCGGGCCATCTTTGCTCCAATGGAGTCTTGGCTGCGGGAGGGGAAGATTGTTGTTTTTTTTTTTACTTGCATTTCCCTCTTTTATTTGCCCAGATGAGGAGTTGTATAAATTTTATGATGACTAAAACTCGAGTTCAATAACTTTATGTAATACATTTCTCTTCAAATTTCGGGCCCCAAAATGAAGGTGCATCTTATACATGGGGAAATACGGTATATTTCAAAACCTCTCTCCGTGGCACTCACCAGGAGACTGCACCTGCACCGAAGAAGGAGCTATGGGAGTCTTCATTTTGTTCCCCAGCCTAAACACCAGCCCCAGGAGAAAGAGCCCCCTGCCTCTGTTATTCTTTTCTTCTTCTTTTAATTTCTTTCTCTTTTTTTTTATTAATTGAATTTATTAGGGCGACATTAGTCCACAAAACCATATAGGTTTCAAACGTACAACTCAGTAAAACAGCATCTGTACACTGCATCCTGCGCCCAATGCCCCAAGCAAAGTCTCTCTCCATCCCCATCGCCCCCTTAGCCCCCTTCCCCCTACCTCCACCCCCTTTCCCTCTGACTGACACCATTGTGGTCTGTGTGTGTGTATTATAAACACACGTATATATAGTGTATATCAGCGGTTCTCAACCTGTGGGGCGACCTCTGTGTTTTGGTTGTTCGACCCCCGCCGGGGTTGTGATCCACAGGTTGAGAACTGCTGGTGTATATGCTTTTGGCTAATCTTCCATTCAGTCTCTGTAACCCTCCTCCCCTCTAATAGCTGTCCATCTGTTCCCTGTGACCCTGCCTCTGTTTCTATTTTGCTCATCAGTTTATTAAGTTCATAAGACTGCGCATAGAAGTGAGATCATATTGTATTTGCGTTTCTCTGACTGGCTTATTTCACTTGGCATAATAATCTCCAGGTCTATCCGTACTGTTGCAAAAAGAGAAGATTTCCTTCTTTTTTGTGACTGTGTAGTTATTCTGTAGTGTGGATATACCACAGCATTTTTATCCACTCATCTATTCACGGGTCTTTGGGCTGCGTTCAGATCTTGACTATTGTAAATAATGCTACAGTGAGCACGGGGCTGCATATGTTCTTTCGAATTAGTGTTTTGGGATCCTTTAGGAGATAGTCTCAGGAGTGGGATCACTGGGTCATAAGCCCTGCCTCTGTTGTTCACAGCTATATTCTCAGCACTCAGGTCAGTGCACGGCACAGAGTAGGTGCTCAATAAAGATTAAAAGATTTTTTTTGGAGAATTTCTACACGCAGTCATTCCCTGATTATTCTTTCACCCCCTTGCTTCCTTTCTCACACACTCAGGAGAGAGAGAATTGCAAGTAAGACAGCGTTCAACAGGCTGGAAGGGGTCCACTATGGCCCCAGGGTTAGGGAAAATTTGGGGCTGCCAGAGAACCAGGTCGGTATTTGAGAGGCACATTAAATGCCATCTAACACCTTGGTGAGCCCGGGTCATGCCTTAGTCATCCTGGATTCCAATCCTGGCCTAGTCACTTACAAGCCTTCCAACTTTGGGCAAGTTGGTCAATTTCTCTGTGCCTCAGTTTCCTTAGCTGTATAATGGGGTTGGTAATTCTGCATTCATTGATTTTAGTGTCACTTGTTTAACAGTTCTGAAATCAAGACGCATTAGGTCTTAATTTAATTAGCATTGATTTTTTTTTTCCCCTTCATTGATATAAAAACAGTAAGGGTTTTATTTGTGGCATTTTAAAAGGAATGAGACATGGTAGTACCTGCCCCCTGTTGTTGGGTGAGGTGTTCGTCACAGAAAATGATGACACTGTTTATTGAACACGGTGCCTGTGACCTCGTTAGCACTCAGCAGAAGGCCACCACTGTTGCCACAAATCCAAGGTTTCCAGGTACGATGTGATTGATTAATACTGCTCTAGTGCATTTTTGTCATCTACCTGGATTCTCACAAAGGTTCCAGGAGACTGGCTTAGGGGATTTTTATTAGCCCACTTTAGAGATGAGGAAACTGAGGTGCAAAAGGTAAAGAAACCTGTCTCATTCAGTTCGTGCGTCGTAGCTTAGACGCAGGTCTGCTCCCTGGGGGCTCCCTGCCTCCCCCCGCCCCCTACTCCCATCCCCACCACCTGACCTTTCCTCAGATTCAAGTCTCCTTCCTCCTGTCCTGCCCAGGTCCTGGCTCTATCCAGCGGCTCCAAAAAGACCAGCGCCATTGGGGACGTGGTCAACCTGGTGTCTGTAGACGTCCAGCGGCTGACTGAGAGCGTGCTCTACCTCAATGGGCTGTGGCTGCCGCTCGTCTGGATCATCATCTGCTTTGTTTATCTCTGGCAGGTGAGCCGGGCGGGCCAGGGGCGGGGCTGGGATGTGAGCTGAGTCCTGCCCCGTCCTCCTCCTTCTCTCCCTCCTCTTCCCGGCTTCCGGTCTCCACCTGCACGCCCACTGCGGGCTGGTCCAGTGGGCCATGTCTTGGACACGGTGCCTTCACTTGACCTTGGGCAGGATGCTCACCCTCTCTGAGCCTTCGTTTCCTCATCTGTAAAATGTTGATGACAATGATAACATGGCCACTTCTTATTATCAGGGTACCAGGGACACAGAGTAAGCCTCTTTGAAGTTATCTGTAACCCTGGGGCACCAGTACCATCAACAAAAAGGACAGGCCATTCTAGGGGAAAGGGTTTGCTACCTATTTGTCAAAAAAGCATAATTGGCCAAGTGACAAAAAAAAAATCACGAGTTGTTTGTTTTTTTACTTTCTGTCATCTATTAATAGTCGGTGGAGGCCCTGGCCGGTTGGCTCAGCGGTAGAGTGTCAGCCTGGCATGCAGGAGTCCCGGGTTCAATTCCCGGCCAGGGCACACAGGAGAAGCGCCCATTTGCTTCTCCCCCCCCTCCCCCCCTCCTTCCTCTCTGTCTCTCTCTTCCTCTCCCGCAGCCAAGGCTCCATTGGAGCAAAGATGGCCCCGGCACTGAGGATGGCTCTGTGGCTTCTGCCTCAGGTGCTAGAATGGCTCTGGATGCAACAGAGCAACGCCCCAGATGGGCGGAGCATCGCCCCCTGGTGGGCATGCTGGGTGGATCCCAGATGGGTGCATGCGGGAATCTGTCTGACTGCCTCCCGTTTCCAGCTTCGGAAAAATGAAAAAAAAAAAAAAAAATAGTCGGTGGTGTAGGATTTTTTTTTATTTTATTAAAACCACAAACTTTGAAGTAGGACCGTCTGGGTTCAAATTCTGCTTTCTACCACGTGCTCCTTATAAAACCTTGTGCAAGTGATTTAACCTGTCTGTTGCCCCTTTCTCATCTGGAAGGTGAGAATCACAATTAGCAATAGGGCCCCTGTCCTGGACGTTGAGGTCTGCAGTGAGCGCATGCCCGAGAAGGCCTTAGGACAGTGCTGGCACCCAGCTGTAGCCTGTGGGTGTTGTCTCATGTGGTTAGTGATGCACCCCTGTGGGCAGGGGACTTGGTAGCTTGTGTTCCAGAGCCCAGCATACAGGGGCTGCTTAGCAAACACACATGGGGCACTTCACACACTACTACAGAGATGTTAGCTGTTATGATAGAAAGAGCGTGAGTGGGGAGCCCTTGGGAAAACACAGGGCAACTGAGTAGGCTGACCGCTGACCCAAGTGAATCTGCGGACAGCACACCCGTCACTCTCCTGGCCCCTTGGCAGACAGAGGGCCCCTACCATCAGAGGATCATGCTGAGATCCGGTTAAGGAAGGATGGGCATTGGGGCTGCTAACAGTTAGCATTTGTAGCAATTTTGCCAAATGATGCCATCTTGCCAGAGAGAGTTCAACCTTCTATCAACATTTCTTTGAGTACGTATGTTCCCAACCCTGGCTGTGACCGCTGGTTATTTGCCTTCTGGGCACCTCTCTAGTTAGCCACTGGATGGCACTATTGCTGCATAAATGAAATAAACCTGCTTGCTGAGGATAGCCAAGGAAGTTTCCAAAACTGGTTTTGACTAACAGGAGAAACCAAGGCCCACAGACGGGAGAGGGGGTGAGGCTTGTCTAGAAAATGGGCCAAAATGAGCTCAGAAGGAAACTCAAAAAGTCACAGCCACTTAAAAACCATCTATTCTACTTCCCCCTCACGCCTGCATTTTCCATATAAAGACACCAGAGCTAAGAGGGAATACAACCATTCCAGAGTCACAGAGCTGGTGGAGAGAGGGTGTGTGTGCCACAAAACACGGTGTCCAGTTAAATATAAATTTTAGATATATTGAATAACTTCTTAGCATAAATATGTCCCAAATATTCCATGGTACATACTTATACTAAAAATTTATTCACTGTTTATGTGAAATCCTAATTTAACTGGTCAGAGGTCCTGCATGGTTATTCGCTAAATCTGCCAGCCCTCGTCGGAGTGGAATAAAGACTGGGATAATAACGCATTGTGTGACATAGGCACTTATGTTAGGATCTGAAAACAGCTCTAGTGCCATTGAACAGGTGAGGAAACTGCAGCTTAGGGAGCGTAAGTCACTTGCCCAAGGCCACACAAGTGAGTGTCAGAGTCAGGATTTGAACCCAGATCCTGATTCCAGAGGTCTGACTTCATGGTTCTTTTTTTATTTTTAACAAGCAAGATGAGAGGGACAGATAGGGCCAGACAGAGAGGAAGGGAGAGAGATGAGAAGCATTAATTCAGAGCTGCAGCTCCTTAGTTGTTCATTGATTGCTTTCTCACATGTGCCTTGATTGAGGGGGCTCCAGCTGAGCCAGTGACCCCTTGCTCTGACCTTGGGCTTCAAGCCAGTGACCCTGGGGTCTGGTCTACGATTTCACACCTAAGCCAGATGAGCCTGTGCTTAAGCCAGTGACCTCGGGGTTTTGAATCTGGGTCCTCAATGTCCCAAGTTGGCACTTTATCCACTGTGCCACTGCCTGGTCAGGCCTGACTTCACCATTCTGACCAGGTGCGCCCACCTGGTTCCGCCTGTCCAGATGCACGACCTGTGTTGTCTACACACACACCCGTTGTGTGAAGTGTGTCATTGCTTTCTTTTTTTAAGTTTCTTAAAATTTTTAAATTTTTTTACATTTTATCGGGGTGATACTGGTTACCATAATTATACAGGTTTCTGGTGCCTGATTCCACGACATAGCTCTGCATACCGTACTGTGTGTGAGAACGTCACTCCCCGACGTGGAAGGTTTCCCCTTGCCTGCCCCGTGTCCTGGTCTCCACCCCACAGCTGCCCTCCTCGCCTCCCTGACACCTCCCTGCTTCCGAATCAAATCTGAACCTCCACCCCCTCCCCCGGTCCTCACCGGATCCCTCGGAGTCTACAGCTGGGCCCCTCAGGGATCTCGTGACATTGTCCCCTCTGTCTCTAGCTTCTGGGACCCTCTGCCCTCACTGCCATCGCTGTCTTCCTGAGCCTCCTCCCTCTGAATTTCTTCATCACCAAGAAGAGGAACCACCATCAGGTTTGGCAATCGACAGAAGGGACCCCTGGGGGGGGGGGGATGGGAGGAAGGCCAGGAAGGAGATGGGAGGGGTTGGGAGAGGGGAGAGGTGGCACGGGCCTTTGCAGTCACTCAGTCGGTGGGTGGCAGCTCTGTCCCCCCAGTGTTCAGACCACATAACCATGGGTCAGTGTTGATGCCTCTCTCTCACATTCCATGAGTCAGCAATTTGGTTGACCTCACCTTCAAATTGTTTCCAGAATGTTTCTCCTTCTCACTCCAGGCTCTCCGAACCCCATTGTCTCTCTCTTGGGTCACTCTGGGGACCCCCTGGCTGAGTCCCCACTTCTGTCCTCACCCCCACCCAGGCCTCTTCACACATCAACCAGAGGGCACTGTGTAAACCAAACAGGGGCCCTCCCTCCCATTTCCCTGCTATGGCCAGAACCCTGCTATGGCCACCTGCCCACTGTGATGTGGCCTCATCTACCCCTTGCTCACTCCATGCCCCCTACTGCCCTCCCTGTGATCCTCAAACATGCCTAGCTCCTGCCACAGGGCCTTTGCACTGGCTGTAACCTCTGCCTGGAACACCTGCCCTCCTCTCCCTGACGTCTAGGCAGCCTCTCCTCACCTCCCTGGTTACAGGGCAATGTGCCCTCCCCTCCACCTCCTGCAGCTCAGCTCCTCGGCCTATGCTCTTCCACAGCGCTTGTCACCTTCTGACTGGCCACAGGACCCACCTAGTTCCTCCATTTATTTTCTCTCTGTTGTTAGAGTGAAACTTCTCAGGAGTAGGGAATGCTCGCTGATGTGGTCCCAGCTTTCCAAACAGTGCTGGTTTTAGGAGGTGCTCAGTAAATACTTGGAAGAGAGAGAGGGAGGGAGAGAGGAAGGGAGGGAGGGAGGGAGAGAGGAAGGGAGGGAGGGAGGGAGGGAGGGAAGAAGAGAGGGAGGGAGGGAGGGAGGAAGAAAAAACAAAGGAAGGAAGGGTGTCACACAGGCTGTTCCTCCATCCTTTTGTTTGGCCTCCCCTCAGACACTAGCCACGCAGCTGCCCCTCTGACATACCCCTCAAAGGTGAAACACAGTGGTCCCAACTCCTCTGCCTGGCCGCCAAGTCCCAACATGATCCAGGCCACCTCTCTTCCTGGTCCCCGCACACCCTCCTCTGACCACACTGGCTGTCCTCCAAGTCATGCTGTGCCCTCCATCTTCCCCTGCCCACTCCGGTCCTCTCGCTCTCTGTGTGCTCAGCACCTTCACACCAGTTCTGACATAGCTCACATGTCACCCCCGCCTTCAGGAAGCCTTCCTGGTGGCACCACACTCAGCTGGGTTAGGGCCCTGCTTCTGCTTCCAAAGTGTTGGGGTCCTCCCTCTGTTAAGGAGCATCACCCTGTGACGAAGGTAGAGGCAGGGGGACAAAGGGAGATAACGTGGTTCAGGAGCAGAAGGACGATGGAGACACAGATGCTGAGAGGCAGACAGCTCGGAGCCTGGCTTGAATCAGCAAGATTTGCTGAGCGGGTGGTATGATGGTTGCAGGGGAGGGGAACTCTAGACTTGTCCTTGTCCTCTTCCCTCTCTTCCCTCTGGCCCCAGGAAGAACAGATGAGGTGGAAGGACTCCCGAGCGCGGCTCACCAGCTGCATCCTCCGAAACATGAGGATGGTCAAGTGCCACGGCTGGGAGGCAGCCTTTCTGGAGAGAGTCCTGCACATCCGGGGCCAGGAGCTGGGTGCCTTGAGGACCTCTGGACTCCTCTTCTCTGTGTCTCTGGTGTCCTTCCAAGTGTCCACGTTTCTGGTGACGTCACCTGGTCTCCCTGTCGGGGGGGGGGGGACTGCTGGGGGAGGAGGAATGAGGTAGGCAGAGGTTTTAGATCCTGGAGCCTCTCTTTGCAAACCACCCTGTCCATCAAAATGTACGCTTCCTGCTCTCATTCAGGGGTTCCTGCTTTCTGCTGATTAATGGGTCAGTCAGCTCGTCCCCCTGAATGCGGCCGTGTCTAATAAGACCTGTTGTTCTCCTGAAAGTTCCAGTCCTCTGAAAGTGCTGCTTCTACTGCCGTGGGGACCGGGTGACAGGGGCAGGAAGCTGCAGAGGTGGAACCCCAAGTCACCCTGCTGCGGCCCCCTCACTTTGGCACAGTGCTGGTCCTGTCTTTTTCCAACTGATTTCACAAATTCCTTCCAGACTCGCCCTCTAAAGCATGGCTTTGACCGCAGCCACACATTGCAAACCAACCCTACAACGACTCACCTCTGTGTCTAGTATATAATCCATACCCTTCATAAAACATTCAAGGCTGGTGACAAGTTTCCAGAAGGCTCTAGAATCCCAGGAGGCATGTGCCATGACACCAGATGTTGCCAACACAATCAACACTCAGAACTACAAGTACCATCATTTAGAACCATGAGGGTTCCCCCCAAAGGGGTCATTGAGTCACCGTAACGACAAGTGATCACCACACTGACCATCACTTAGCTTAGCGTGACCATCACGCCAAGTGATGCTACCAAGATGGAGAACCGCGTGTCCCTCAATGCCTGGAACCGGGAGTTCCTGACACCTACTGACCGCGGGGCCGTGCGTGCACACCCCTCATCCACAGCTGAATTCAAGGAACGATCTGGGTGGAGGGGACACACGGACCCCTGGAGACCCCACAACTGGCTTGGGCTTCCCTGGCCACACTCACGGCAGCTGACGTCACCCCGTGTCTCACCCAGGTGGCACTGGTTGTGTTCACTGTCCACACCCTGGTGACTGAAGAGAATGCCATGGACGCCGAGAAAGCCTTCGTCACCCTCACGGTTCTCAACATCCTCAACAAGGCCCAGGCTTTCCTGCCCTTTTCCATCCACTCTGTCGTCCAGGTGAGGTGGGGGAGGGGCGCCTTGCAGCAGGGGCTGTCCACCCACATCAGCCAAGGAGGAGGAGGAGGAGGAGGAAGAAGGGAGTGAGAAAGGGGATGAAACAGCAGGAAACACAGAGGGAAGGGGCAGAGGCCACCGCAGGAGCTGTCAGCAAACATCCTCCTCCAAGTGCACAGCCTCACCAATTCAGCGACCCCTCGTGCAAGTGTTCACTTGGGTCCCTTTTCATACAAAGCAAGTTTATCTTCTTTCTCATCCTCAACTGACTCTACTCCCGTTGTGCCTCCTTGGCCCTGAAGACCCGCTGAGCCATCCCTATTTAAATGGCCACCATTCTCATTACCAACGATAGATTGGGGCTGGGAGCAGAGGCGCCCCCAGGTGGACAATGTTTAGAATCGTTCCTGGAAATTGGCCTGATGATGCCACCAGAAAGGTCACCATTCTCTCTCAGGGTCTGGTCTGCAGGATGGCAGTTCATTCAAACCCACGGTGCTGATTAGGAGCAGGGAGATAAAAGGGTACCACTACCATCATTGTCACCTCCTTCACGTGCATCATTTTTTTGTGACCTAAAGAGCTTTGCGCTATTATTGCCTTGCAAGTGAGCAAGGCTGGGTAGACAGGAAGCTTTTCCCCTCCACCTGGAGGCACCCGACACCCCAAGCCTGAGTTCCTTTTCTGCTCTTCCGGCACGGGTGACCTGGGCTTGGCTTTCCCCAGGCCCGGGTGTCCTTGGACCGTCTGGCCGCCTTCCTCTGCCTGGAAGAAGTTGCCCCTGAGGCTGTGGACTCGAGACCCTCCAAATGCTGTGAGTGCCGAGCTTGGCAGGAGGGGGTGGGAGGGAGGAGGTGCCAGCAGGATGCCCGGGTCTCAGCTCCGGGGTGGGAGGGGCTGATGGCAGCAGGAAAGCACGTGCAGACTGCACTATCAGCCACGTAATTTGCAAACTAGCACCACGCTGCCTTCTGCCCCTCATGCGGTGACGACTCGTGGGCACCTACTGTGTGCCCTGTGCCCTCACATGGAAGGGCCGGGGAGATGAGCATGGCAGCACATTCGTTGAGCTAGAAAATAACATCGAAGAGGTGACGAGCGCAGCTGTACGAGGACGGGACGTCCCTGACCGCAAGTCAGCTGGGTGTGCCTGCTCTGCCCATCCACTGCCAGCCCGACACCTACAGGGCTAGCCGCACGAGCTGAACTGCTGCCGGGGGAGGGCAACCCCTCCGAGGTGTGAGGCCCTCCCCTTGTTATAACTGAGGCATCCTCTTCCTGCTCACTGAGAAAACACCCACGTGGTACCTAAAAGCGTAGCCTGAGGCGTTGGACTGCCCCAGCCAGAACTTAATCTCTGAGCCTCAGGGTCCCCATCTGCCAAATGGGCACGGAGATCTTCACAGCATCTCAGCTTATGGCCACGGTCAGGGTTAAACGACTTTGTTTAAGTATGGCGGTGCTGAGAGCGGGCTCTGCACGAAGTCAGCATTCTACACATTTTATTTAGTATTGTAAATGTTATTAGAGAAAAAGAACCAGGAAAGTCGGCTAAGAGCCCTTTAAATAACCCCACACTGGTGTTTCTGAGGCTCACTCAAACTCTGGCATCCTTTAAGCAGGGCACAGCTTCGTTTGGCTGAGTCAGTGTGCTGTGGGCAGTCAGAAATGGGCACTGGGTTCAAATCCCAGGTCTGCCAGTGCTGGCTGGGTGGCCTTGGGAAGTAACTCCTCCAGTCCCCTACCTCTGGCAGAATTATCCTGATAGCCACCAAGAGCCAGCATGCCCTCAGTTCTCAGGTGCAGTCCATACATAGCATAGGGTCTGTGATCACTGTGCCCTTGTCCCCAGTGGAGGGCCCGTGGACCCTGGACCAGAGGCCCCTGCCTCTTGTTCGAGCCTCGCCTTTGACACACCTGGTCACGAGCCTGGAGCTAGAGCCTCACTCTCCCGTCCTTGCTCCTTACACAAAGGTGTACGACGGTGAGATTGGCACACACACCGACAGCTATGTGGACCGAGCACTTACCATGTGCCAGCACAGTCCATAGCGCCCTAAACAGTGATAGCCTCATCTTCCCCTCACACCTATTTTATAGATGTGGAAACAGAGGAGAACACGCATACCCCAGACAGAGAAGAAGGGACCAGACGCCAGAGTAGGGCAGACAGACGCACAATAAAAAGACACAGGACTCCCAGTTAAATTGGAATTTCAGATTCAGAGAGAACGATTTTTTTGAGTGTAAGTATATCCCATGCCATATGTGGATAGACTTAAACCAAAAAAGTACTTGTTTATCTGAAATTAGTATTCAACTGGGCATCATGACTTGTATCTGCAACCCATCCCCTGGAGACCATTCGGTCCAGTGGGTGTCGGTGGGGGTCACCAGCTCATTAGATAGAAGATGCTCACCCCAAGGAGATTCTGATTTGGGGGTTTGGGCTGAGCCACGGAGAGAGTTGTTTTAAAAAATCTCTCTGGGTAATTCAAAGAGTGCAGTCAGGGTCCAAAACCACCCATCTGGTCCCTCCCTCATTATACAGATAAGATATCTGAGACCCAGAGACAGAGGGAGACCAGTGTCCCTGATCACAGGTGTTGTCCCAGTAAAATTAATAGCACTCCCTTCACTCTCCGAAGTCTCGGACTGGATGGTAAATTATGTCAGAAGCCCAATCACTTTTCTACAAAGGACCAGCTTGTACGCTTGAGGCATTGCAGGCCATTAGGTCTGTGTCCCAACTGTTCACCTCTGCTGTTGCAATGTGAAAGAATCCAGTTTAAAAAAATAACATAGCCCTGGCCTGTTGGCTCAGTAGTAGAGCGTCGGCCTGGCATGTGGGAGTCCCGGGTTCGATTCCTGGCCAGGGCACACAGGAGAAGCACCCATCTGCTTCTCCACCCCTCCCCCTCTTTTTCCTCTCTGTCTCTCTCTTCCCCTTCCTCAGCCAAGGCTCCATTGGAGCAAAGTTGGCCCGGGAGCTGAGGATGGCTCTGTGGCCTCTGCCTCAGGCGCTGGAATAGCTCTGGTTGCAACACAGCAATGCCCCAGATGGGCAGAGCATCGCCCCCTGGTGGGCGTGCCAGGTGGATCCCGGTAGGGCTCATGCGGGAGTCTGACTGCCTCCCCGTTTCCAACTTCAGAAAAATACAAAAAAAATAAATAACATAAATAAATGGACATGACTATGTTCTAATACAATTTTATAAAAATATAGGTAGTCCTCGAATTACAACAGTCTCAACATACGTTTCAAGTTTACAACCCTCACTCCCATAAAAACTTTTAAAAACTGAGACGAGAGCATTTCGGCTTATTCCGTTAGTGTCATACTTACAGACTCCGTGTGCAAACTAGTTTGGTTTTATTCGGCAGAAGAATACGCAGTATCGTGGCCATATGAGTGAGGGAGTTGGTGTCCCCCAGTACGCTTACCTACGTCATTTTGGACTGTTAAAAGCACAAGTGTTCTGTTCGTGTTAGGTTAGTGTGTGTTTCAACTTACACCAAAATTCAGGTCACGTCACTGTCGTAGGAACAGAACTGTGTTACAACCCGAGAACCCCCTGTGGACAGCAGGCAAGATCGGGCCCCTGGGCTGTTGTTTGCAGACCCCTGAATTATCTGACCTTCCTACAGGGAGAGAGTATGACCATCCCAGGGTCACATTCAAGCTAGGGAGAAGAAGCAGGGCAGTTTGTTCAGTTGGGAGAGATTTCCTGCTGCCTCGGGGTGGGGGGCAGTGCCTGGGGCTGGGGGTCTCTGGGACAAGAAATGTCTGGTATAACTGGTCTTTTATGCCTGCAGCTGCCAGGGAGGCCTGCATCAGTGTACAGGAAGGCACCTTCGCTTGGTCCCGGGAGAGCCCGCCCTGCCTGCACAGGTACACAGGGGCTTCCCTCGTAACTACCTTCCCGTTGACAGGGAGAAAATGCAAGAGGCTCTTGCTGCTTCCTGTGTGAGCGATGGTGCAGTTGCAGCCTGGGGCTGGCGGGTGGAGGGTGGGTGAGCCTGGGCTGGCGTTCTCCCAGGCAGACACCCAGGACCAGCCCTGGCAGAGGGAGTCTCGGGAAAGCAGAGCTCCTGCAGATGCGGGACAGGGCATCCAAGCCTGCCTGGCAGGGAGGAGAGATCCTCTGCTCTCCAGACTGGTCAAGGTGACAAGAGAGTGGCCTGGCCAAGAAGAGGCAGCCCCATCAGGCATGCCTGCTTCTCTTCCCCTGTGGCAGTCCCTACATCATTGTCACTTCTGGCATTCAACTCTTTGGCTAGGTTTTTGTAACAGAAGACCTCAGCCAACCCCAAAACGTTCTATGCAGGAAACTAAAATACCCTGGCCAGTATCTATCAGTTGTCATTCACTCACTTCATAGTATTTATAGAGCTCTTTGTATGTGCCAGGCCCTGTTTTAGGCACTGAGGCTGACATTCTGAATGGAGGGGTGCACAAATGAGAAATTAGGGTAAGATGACAGAGTGTGATGTTGACAGGGTCACATGTAGTGAGAGAGAAGTTCTGGCATTTAAACTGAGTTTATAATGAAGAAGGGAAGGAATCAGTCTTGCACGTTCCTGAAAGAAGAGCTTCCTAGGCAGTGGAAATAGCACATACAAAGGTCCTGGGGCAGGAGTATGCCTAGACCCAGGTTTCTTTCTTTCTTTTCTTTTCTTTTTTTTTTTGTATTTTTCTGAAGTTGGAAACAGAGAGGCAGTCAGAAAGACTCCTACATGCACCCAACCAGGATCCACCCAGCATGCCCACCAGGGGCAATGCTCTGCCCATCCGGGGTGTTGCTCTATTGCAACCAGAGCCATTCTAGCGCCTGAGGCAGAGGCCATGGAGCCATCCCCAGTGCCCGGGCCAACTTTGCTCCAATGGAGCTTTGGCTGCGGGAGGGGAAGAGAGAGACAGAGAGGAAGGAGAGGGGGAGGGGAGGAGAAGCAGATGGGTGCTTCTCCTGTGTGCCCTGGCTGGGAATCAAACCCGGGACTCCTGCACACCAGGCCAACGCTCTACCACTGAGCAAACCGGCCAGGGCAAGACCCAGGTTTCTTCACCCATTATTATTGACATTTGGAGTTGGATAATTCTTAGTTATGGGGGCTGTCCTGTGCATTATGGGATGTTTAGCAGGACCCCATTATTCACCCTCTAGATCCAGATCCTAGCAGCAACCCCCACCAGCTGTGATAACCCAGATTATCTTTAGACATTCTCAAATGACACCTGGGAGGCACAGTCTCCCCCAGTTGTGTTTGAGAAACAGGAGGTCAGTGTGCAGGTACAGAGCAGCAGGAGGCCAGGTGTCCTTCAAGATTGTTAGCACCCTGAGTGGCATGGGAACTGCTGGAAGGCTTCAGCAGGGCCGTATCATGATCTGACTTGGGTTTTAACTCAGGCCCCTAAGGTCTCTGGTGGAAGATGAACAGGAGCAGAGACAAGGGCAGAAGCAGGAGGAGCAGTGAGGAGCTTATTGCAATGACTGAGGCAAGAGATAATGCTGGTTAACTCCTCCTGCCACAATAAATTGTGTTTGCACATGTGTGCACGCATGTATGCATGAGTACACTGTGTGTGCATATGTATGTGGTGTGCACGTATGTACATGCATTGTGATATAGCATATGCATGTGTGCATGTGTGTGGGTGTGTGGGTGTGTGTGCATGTGTTCCTGTGCACATGCATGGGACATGATGGTTGCTTGCACAGTCAGACAAGGATTGGGAGAAGGAGGGATGGCGCCTGAAAGTCCTCTCAGCAACCCCCTAGATGAGTCATAGTGGAAAAGGCTGGCTGTGTCTGGGTTCACCAGCCCTGCACAGACTCAGGCTGGGCCCGACCCGGGGATCTGTCTCCCTCCAGGATAAACTTCAGGGTGCCTCAGGGCTGTCTGCTGGCTGTCGTTGGTCCAGTGGGGGCAGGGAAGTCCTCCCTGCTCTCTGCCCTCCTCGGAGAGCTGTCAAAGGTGGAGGGGTCTGTGAACATCAAGGTGAGGTCGCACCCTCTGCCTTCCCGCCAGCATGTCCCCCTCAGGGCCCCCCCACGGCTCCCTGCTCCTCCACGTCCTCTCCATTCACGCCGTCCACCTTCTGCCACCAGCAAGAGCCCGGCGCCCACTATTCCTCCATAACTGCTCCTCCCTCCATCCCATTGGCCTCCTCATGGCCAAAGCGAGTTGTGTTTTAGGGTTCCGTGGCTTACGTGCCCCAGGAGGCCTGGGTCCAGAACACGTCTGTAGTGGAGAACGTGTGCTTCAGGCGGAAGCTGGACCCCTCGTGGCTGGAGAGAGTCCTGAAGGCCTGTGCCTTGTGGCCAGACGTGGGCAGCTTTCCTGCAGGAGTCCACACCCAAGTTGGGGAGCAGGTGAGGGGCTTGGGACTTCTTGGGACAGGGAAGCACTGTGGCTGGGGCCATTTGCCTCCCTGAGCTGTGGGTGGTGCGGTGAGAGGGACAAAGAGGCCAGGGAAGTGGGGGAGAAAGAGGGCCCAGCTTAGGGGCGAGCACAGACCAGGGGCTCAATAAATCATTATTAACTGTGAGTGATGAAAAACAGAGACCGGGGAGAGGCAGAAAGGCATGGCAGCATTGGTAGAGACTAGCTCTCCAGCTGGAAGTGAGGAGACCGGGGCATCTTTTCTGCTCTGCATTTTTGGGTAACATCAGTCAAATTGCTTCTCCTCTCTGGACCTCAATAAAAGGTCTGTACAGAGAGATCCAATAAATAGGATATGTGCATCTGGAAATATGGATTGGGCAGGATTGGCAAATTATGACCCACATGGCCAATCTGGCCCACCATCTGTTTTTGTAAATAAAGTTTTATTGAGACACAACCACACCCATCTATTTACCCATGGGCCATGGCTGCTTTTGCATAGCAAGGGCAGAGCTGAGCAGTTGTCCCCACCCCCACCCCACCCCCCACTGGCTGCTGACTCCTGGGTTAGGGAATCGAGAATGGAAAAGTAGGAGTTCAAGTTAAGGAAATGGGTGGGATTTTCTGGAGGGAAGGGGAGGGGGTCCAGGAGAGGGTCCCCTGTGGGAGGGAGGCATCCCGGGAAGAGGATGAGGAGCTGTGAAGGCCAAGGGAAGGGTGTTTTAGGAGCAAGGGGCTGCTCCGTGTCCTCGATATCTGCCCAGCTGTGTCACACCCTAAACGTGTGTTTTTAGGAAGCTCCCACTGCAGCATGCTCATCCCTGGTGACAGAAGCTCCATCTTCCAGAGCTCAGACCCCAAACCTTTGTGTTACCCCCGTGTCTCTTTTTTTTTTCTTACACCCACATCTAATCCATCAGCCAATCCTGTTGGGTCCCCCATGGAGGCAGATGCAGAATGGTCCTGCCCCACGCCATCAACTCTCCCTCGCATTGCGACAGCAGCCCCTGGCTGCCCTCCTTGTTTCCGTCCTCAACCCTGAGAGGTTAACCCCAGGGCAGCAGCCAAAGGGAGTCTGTTGAAACGTAGGTCAAATCATGTTCCTTCTCTGCTTGGAGTCCTCCCAGGTGCCCCCCCTCAGAGTCGAAGCCGAAGCCCCGAGCATCACTAGCGAGGCTCCCCCTCGCTCTGGCCCAGTTATCTCTCCGACCTCATCTCCCATCATGCTCCACTCCAGCCGCCCGGCTCTCCACAAGTTTTCTGGAACACCCAGAGTTCACCCTCACCTCAGGGCCTTTGCATCTGTTCTCTCTGCTTGTGAATCTTTTTTTTTTTTAATCCACATGGTCCATACCTCACTTTTATCAGGCCTCGGTCTTAAATGTCCCGTTCCTGGAGAGACCTTCCCTGCCCACCTTACCCAGCACAGCAACCCCGCCCCCACGGGACTCCCTACACCAGGGGTCACCAAACTACGGCCCGCGGGCCACATGTGGCCCCCTGAAGCCATTTATCCAGCCCCACAGCACTTCCGGAAAAAGCACCTCTTTCATTGGTGGTCAGTGAGAGGAATACATTGACCATCTCAGCCAAAAGCAGGCCCATAGTTCCCATTGAAATACTGGTCAGTTTGTTGATTTAAATTTACTTGTTCTTTATTTTAAATATTGTATTTGTTCCCGTTTTGTTTTTTTTTACTTTAAAATAAGATATGTGCAGTGTGCATAGGGGTTTGTTCATAGTTTTTTTTATAGTCCGGCCCTCCAACGGTCTAAGGGACAGTGAACTGGCCCCCTGTGTAAAAAGTTTGGGGACCCCTGCCCTACACCCTCCCCTGCTTTCTTCCTCTTCACAGCACAGAATACCATCCAGTAGGTGACATCTTTTACTTGTTTGCTTATTGAGTATCTGTCTCCCATGCCCACCCTCATTAGGGGGAAAGACCCATGAGAGCAGGGACTGGGCTTTGCTCACAGCTGTGTCCCCAGAGCCCGGAACGCTGCTGCTATAGAGCAGCCATGCAGTGAATATGAGTGGAGTGAATGAATGAGTGAACGGAAGTAAGGACTGAAAAGCTGCCACTGGGCGAGGCACCAGGGAAATGATGACTGGTGTCTGTGAGAACTGGTGTATCGGTGGGAAAACGGGACCAGAAGCCAGATTCGAGGAGAAGAGGAAGTGAGTGGGGGGACAGGAAGCCAGTGAGGGTGCAGACAACTCCTCACTGGAACTCCTCACTCCTTGCTGGGAAGGAGGAAAAGAGGCCGGGGAAACCGGGACGATGTTGGCTTGAGAGCAGGCGTGACAGCTGGGAGGTGGCCCTGGAGGACAGCACAGCGAGCTGTATCTCACTCTGATGAGATGTGGCCCCACTGCACTCAGGGCCTGTCCCGCTCTTGTGGCCACAGGGCATGAATCTCTCCGGGGGCCAGAAGCAGCGGCTGAGCCTGGCCCGGGCTGTGTACAGGAGGGCTGCCATATACCTGCTGGATGACCCCCTGGCAGCTCTGGATGCCCATGTTGGCCAGCACGTCTTCAACCAGGTCATTGGGCCCAGCGGGCTGCTCCAGGGAGCGGTGAGTTTGGGAAAACGTATCAGAGGGCACAGAGCAAAGGCAGAGAAAGTTTTAACCCAAGTCTGTCTCTAATTTCCTCCTGTAACGGTCAGCTTTTGCTATGCCAATGCTACATAACAAACAGTTCTCAAACCTCAGTGGCTTGCAACAACATTTTTTTTTTTTGCTTCTGGGTCTGTCGTTAAACTGCTACAGACCTGCCTCATTTGGGTCACTGGGTTCAGGTGAATTTCCTGATTTGAGAGACAGGTGGAAGGAGCCCCTCTATATCTCTGTTGTGACATGCTGTTTTGAGGAGGGCAGGAGCACATGAAGAGGGAACTTGTCTCACTCTGAGCCCCAGGCACAACCTGCCACCACCTGGCTCAGGAAGGCTGGTCAAGCCCATGAATGTAACTTCGACCCCTTCCCTGCCCAGACACGGATTCTGGTGACCCACGCACTCCACGTCCTGCCCCAGGCTGATTGGATCGTGGTGCTGGAAGATGGGGCCATTGCAGAGATGGGTTCCTACCAGGAGCTTCTGAACAGGAATGGGGCCCTGGTGGGCCTTCTGGATCGAGCCAGACAGCCAGGAGATAGAGGAGAAGGAGGTACCGGCTGGGCTTTGCTGGCTCTCTGTGCCTGGCTCCTGCCCAGGGTCCCACTGGTGGGAGCAGAATGCTCAGGCCACACCCTCCGTGCAAGCCCAGGCTTACGGCATGGCCACCCATCTGCCCAGTAGGAGCCAGTGGCACTATCCATGATCCAGGGGCTGTGATAAGTGCATCTAGAAACATACATTATTTCATTTGATCTTCACAACACCTCTTTGAGACACGTGTGATCATTGCTGCCATTTCACAGATGAGCCAATCAAGGCAAAGATTAAAATTTGAGTTTATGCTCAAAACTACTACAGAAACTGAGCAAGGTCATTTGGTGCTTTGAGGGCAGAAGACTCAGGCCATACTAGCTTGGGCTTCAATGATCCAGAAAATGCAATGCCTGCTGGGGAAATGATGACATTCTGGAAGCGAGGTCACCAACCCAAGCTCACCCACAGTGAGTGAGAAAGCACAGCCCATGGCACCTCACCCACATTAACTCGCTTACTCATCACTATGCCCCTGGGAAGTCAGTGCCTTAGTCACCTCTGATTTACAGCTGAGGAGACTGGCAGTGCTGGGGTTTGAACCCAAGCCCCTTGACCCCAGAGCATGTGGTTTCTCATCACTAGGCTGCCCCTCCATGAAGAAGCAAGGACTCACATCCAGGTATCCCCCAGCCCCAGCTCTGCCTCTTCTGAAAATATCTATTGAGCACTGACCCACCTAAGTGGTGCTTCACAGTGTCACCATCCTGGAGCTTGGAGGAACCTGCCCGGCCTTGGGGGTTTGGATCACCAGGGTCCTTCTGGGGAAAATGACGCCTAAGGTTGAGTAAAGGTTAGTTGGAAAGAACATTTCAGCCATAGTGAACTGCTTGTGCAAGGGTGTCAAGGGAACCTGAAGTAGTATGACTACATACTTGTTCACTGATGTTTCCCAACCCCAAGTTCATAGCAGGTGCCCGATCACCTCTGCTGAGTGAATACAGGGAGGAATGAGTGATTGAATGGATAATGTTCCTGGAAGAACCCTGGGAGAATTGTGCGAGGTTGCAGGAGCCAGAGCAGAGGACACAGACGCTCAGACAAGTTAAGGCTGTATACAGCCAGTGGGTGTCAGAGTCAGCATCCAGACCCTAAGGTCTTTACCCCCGTCATGTGACTAGTCTCCCTTGACATTGCAGAAACAGAACTCACAACCGACACAGAGGACCCCAGAGGCTCTGCTGGAGGTGGGAGGCCCACGGGTGGACCAGAGAGGTGAGTTTGCTGTGGTCCTGAGCACAGGGAGGGCGCAGATGGGGGCTGAAGACCATCTGCAGCTCAGGCAGGTAGGGGGCAGCCAAAACTATCCTGGATTGAACACCTGCTGAATACTTACCATGGTGCTCAGTCGTGAGATAATTCACCAAAAACTGTTTGACAATCAAATGGCCAAAATAATTAAGTCCTCAAATATCAAGTTTACAGAATGACCAATTTTCCCTCAAGTATAAATATATAAATGATAGATAGATAGATAGATAGATGATAGACAGATGACAGATGGAGAGATGGTAGATTGATTGATAGAAGATAAATTGATCTGATAGTGTAAATGGGTAAATAGATATAGAGATAGATGTAAATAGATGAATATATAGACAGATGATAGATTGATAAATGATGGGTAGATGATAGGTTGATGAACGATAAAAAGACAGGTGGATAGGTAGGTAGGTAGGTATATAGATAGATAGATAGATAGATAGATAGATAGATAGATAGATACAGGCATAGATTATCCTCATTTTATAGCTGAGGCAACTCAGGCACAGAGGAGTTAAGTCAGCTGCCTGTTGTTTCACAGCAATTCACATTTAAGGTTAAATCAGCCCACTCACCCACAGATGAAAGGAACATACAAGAAGTCTTCAACAAGTGAATTGTGAAAAATTGACCTTCTGACAACCTAGACTGACAAATCTGAGGGTAAACAGCAGGAACAAAATGATTGCAGCAGAGCTGAGGTCAAAATGAAAACCAAGTTTTAAAGTTAGGCAAATAAGTTCATTCAGTGAAATGGCATTGGAGGAACAGGCTTGCCTGACTCTGGGGTGACAGGTGGCATTTAGGTGCGCACCACAGAGGGAGGACACAGCATGGCACCTCGTTGGTGCTCAGTATGTTGACTGAGTGAATGTATGAGTGAGTGGATGAGTGGAGACTGTACCCCAGAGCTCAGTGACTCCCCGTGGCCATGAAGGTTGGGTACACACCCCATGGAAAGAGATGCTGATGTGTCCTAATTTCCTCTAAATAACAGGTCCGTGAAGTTAACCCCTGACAAGGACAGCACCACTTCAGAGGCCAAGACAAGTGTTCCCCTCGATGATCCTGAGAGGGGACTGTCAACAGGAAAGGACAGCGTGCAGTATGGCAGGGTAACTACCAGCTGCTCCCTCCCCTCCGCACCCCCTGCTACTGCTTGCTGCCCTCAGGGGTTCAAGACCTGCCACCAGTTACAGCACTGGGGTGCAGGGGTGGGGGGAGGCAGTAATCCTTACTGAACACCTACTATGTGCCAAGTAAGATTCTAGACACTTTCTATTTCTCAATGTTCACAACTACCCTAAAATTAGATGGTGATAGCTTCATTTTAGAGATGAAGAAACAGATCTTAAAGAGTTGAGAGGCTTCTCTGTGTTCCTATAACTAGCGAGTGACCAACTTGATACTCAAAACTAGGTCAGTCCTAATATGGAGCTTGTACTGTTTCTTCTCTGCTGGTTTCTTCACCCATATACTCACCTACCTACTTATCCATTCTTCCATCCATCCACCTACCCACCTTTCCTCCCATTCACCCACCCACCTACCCCTCCACTCACTCATCTATTCATCTCACCCAACCATACATACACTCACCCACCCATCTATCTGTCCATCCATCCACCCACCCACCCACCCACCCATCTGCCTATTTATTCACCCTCTCACCTATCCACCCTTCCATCCATCCATCCACTCTACCATCCAACCATCCATCCACTCATCAACCTATTCACCCACCTAAACATCCACTTATTTATTCATCCATCTACTCATCTACTCACTCACTTACCCATTCGCCCAACCAGCCCTTATCCCACTCAACCATCCACCCATTCATCCACCCAGGACACATTTATGGAGCCCCCACTGTGTGCCAGGTACAGTCTCTGCCCTGGTAGAGATTGCTTGCTGGTTGGGGGAGACAGTCAGCAAACAATTAGGCTAACAAGCAAGGTAATACCAGGTAATGATAAATGCTATAAGAAAATAAAAAGGGGCAATGAGTTGACAACCAGCCAAGGCCCTGCTTGGATAGGAGGCTCTGAGAAGTAACATTTGAGCTGAGCCCTGAGGGATGCAAAGGAACCAGCCCTGGGAGGAGCAGAGGGAACAGCAGGTACAAAGGCTCTGAGGTAGGGAGGAGCAAGGAAAGGGATCCTAAGAGCCAGCAGATATGAGCAGGGGGGTAAGGTCAGAGAAGTGTACCAGAAGTTTGGAATTTCTCCCAAGGGCCATGAAAAGCCGTGCACAGGTCAGCAACAGCAGGATGGGGGTGGTGGGAGTGGGGGTGGTGATATTTTCAAAAGTCACCTTGACTGCAGCTGTGTGCAGAACTTTAAGTTGGTAGGAGGCAGACCTTAAGCAGGTGGCTTAACCTGTCTGTGCCTCAGTTTCCTTATGCATCACCTAGGGAGAGAGACACATGCCTATCCCATAGTAGGAGCTCAATAAATCACTCCAAAGCCAGAGAGTGCCCAGCCGGTTCCCTTTAAGGCTCCCACTAACCCACTAGGGGTTCCAGCAGAAGGGGGCGCTGTGGCTCGGTGGGGCCTGTAGGGGAGAGGGTGCTCCTGGGGGAACCGCTGGGAGAGGGCCTGTGTGGTCTGCCCAGTGGCTCCATCTGCCCACTGACATGTTTTGGGAGCCTCACCTGCTTTTCCTCTCTCTCCTTCCCCACCTGGGGTCCACTCTCTGCCCCCACTTCCCCTGCTTGTGCTCCAGGTGAAGGCCACCATGTACCTGACCTACGTAAGGGCTGTGGGCACCCCGCTCTGCCTCTACGCACTCTTCCTCTTCTTCTGCCAGCAAGTGGCCTCCTTCTGCCGTGGCTACTGGCTCAGCCTGTGGGCGGACGACCCCACCGTGGATGGGCGGCAGACACACGCGGCCCTGCGAGGCTGGGTCTTCGGGCTCCTGGGGTGCCTCCAAGGTACCCCTCACTGGCCTTCCTCACCCTCCACCCTCTCATTCCCACCCAAGCTGCTCAGGGCTCCCCGGCCCACCCATCCCTGGCCTCATGGTCCTCCCTGAAGATCTGTGCAACTGTCCTAGATCCAAGTCCAGACCTGTGCCCTTAAGATGGGAGGAGTGGGGGACACGGCACATGCTCCCCTTCTGGAATCCTCAGAGTGTCTACCGGATTCCTTGGCAAATGCAGACTGTTGGCCCCAGATGTTGTGAGCACTTAGGTGGGAACACACTTGGCCGCAGCTGGCTCTGCCTCTTTCCACACAGAGGGCAAGAGACACAGGGTCTGACTGCCGGTGACTTCCAGTAACCCCATCCCAACTCCAGATGAGCCTTATGTAATTTGATGCCCTGTTGTTAGGGACAAACCCATGAAGAACTGTTATGTCTTCTTGGAGAATTGACTCTGGTATCATTATGCAATGCCCTTCTTTTTTCCTGATAACTTCCCCTAGAAATTAATAAAGATAGTAACTATATACTATATAGATACAATATACTAACTATATATGTATATAACTACATATCTCAAACTAGTTCAAGCAACAAGAGAATTTATTAGCTTACAGGACTGGCATCCATAGATAACTAGCTTCAGGTAAGGCTGGATCCAGGGTCCAATAGGGCTGTCAGAATGGCTTCATTTTCTTCCTCTGTGATAACTTCCTTTCCAGGCAGGCTTCTCCCCCTAGTGGTAAGATGGTGTCCCACAGCTCCAGCTTGACCTCCTCAAAAAAGCACCTCTTTCCCAAAAGCCCTAGCCGAGTCCCAGGTCTCACTCTTATTGGCCTGACTTGGACCATGTGTTCATCCCTAAACCAACAGCAGTGGTTTGGGTTGGCCAGGGATAAAATTCCCCCAACCCCAGAAACAGGAAGTGAAAGTAGCCCCATTTCAAGCACACAGATTGGCATTGGGATGACCACAAACTTGGTAGCTTAGAATAGAAATTTCTGAAGCCAGAAATCCAAAATCAAGGTGTCAGCAAGATGGGTTTCTCTTAGAGACTGAAGGTGAATCCACTCCACGCCTCTCTCTAAGCTTCTGCTGGTCACCGGCAGTCCTAACGTTCCTTATTGTATATCACTCCAGCCTCGTCCTTCGTCTTCATATCACCTTCTCTGTGTCTCTTCTTCTTAAAAGGACACTGGTCACTGGATTCAGAACCCACCCTAGATCCAGAATGATTTTATCTCAAGATCTTTCACTAATAACCTCTGCAAAGATCCTATTTCCAAATAAGATCACACTTTGAAGTTCCTGGTGGATGGGGTGATATCAAGGGATAATCGGGGTGGCCAAATCATAAGATGGTCACGGCGGGTCGGTGGTCCAGCCCTCGTGCTCTGACACTCTCCCTGCCCCCAGCTGTCGGGCTGCTGGCCTCCATGGCCACAGTGCTCCTAGGGGGCATCCGGGCATCCAGCCTGCTCTTCCAGAGGCTCCTGTGGGACGTGGCCCGGTCTCCCATTGGCTTCTTTGAGCGAACGCCCGTCGGGAACCTGCTGAACCGCTTCTCCAAGGAGACAGACACGATAGATGTGGACATCCCAGACAAAGTTCGGTCCTTGCTGATTTACACCTTTGGACTCCTGGAGGTCAGCCTGGTGGTAACCGTGGCGACGCCACTGGCTGTCGTGGCCATCCTGCCGCTGCTGCTCCTCTATGCTGGGTTTCAGGTAGGGAGGGGCTGGGGAGGCTCCTGGCACCAGCCGAGGTCACCTCAGCCAGTCCCCTGTCCCTGGGCAGGAGTCAGTATAAAAGGGTCTGCCCCGCTAGGCAGTTGGGGCCACCCCTAAAGAGTTCCCAGAGGCAGAGACACCATAGTCTGTTTCTAACACTGATACTTGTACATCGAAGTTTTTAATATCGAACATTTTGTCCTGTTGTTGCTGAAATGAGCTCCCTCCTCTGCAGTTATCTGGAATCTAAGAAGCCATTGCAAGGTCTCAAAGACTGTATATAAAGCTAGACTCTTTCAGTTGCCAGAGCCGGAAACCGACTTGAATTAGCTTAAAAAGAAGAACAGAATTTAATGGCTTACGTGCAGTAGGTGCAGTGGCCAGCTGCTGCCAGGACACAGCCACTCTCTTTGCTCCGTGGTTCTCAAAGTGTGGCCCTGGACCAGCAGAGCATCACCTGAGAGCTGGTTAGAAATGCACATTCCCAGGCCCTGCCCAGGACCAACTGATTCAGACATTGTGGGAGTCAGGCCCCAAAATCTGGGTTTTTATAAACCCTCCGGGTAATTCTGATGCATTCTAACATTTAGAACCACTGGCTTAGTTCTGCTTGGCCTACTTTTGCACACGCTCTCTTTAGGGATCAAGTCTGATGGTGCCTTGCAACCTTATACTCACAGCATCCCACCTTAGCAACCCCAACTCAAAGAAACCTTTTCTCCAGCTCAGCATCCATATATCAATCCCAGGGAAGATTCTGATTGGCCCTTTATGGAGCACGTGTTCATCCCTGAGCTAATCACTGCAAACAAAGAGGTACTTTACTCTGACTGGTTAGACTATATCATGTGACCACCTCTATGATCAGGTCCTACAATTGACAGCCCCACCCTCCGGAAATCAGAAGGAGAACAGAAAAAAACCATGATAGACAAAAACCACAGTCACCACTATCCTCCACAACTACCCTAGGTCTTCTCTACATCCTCTAGAATTGGGAAGGGACTGCTTCTTCACTGAGAGCTTGGAAGTCAGGCAGAGGTGGATTTGAATCCAGGTTCTGCCACTTACTTGGATAGAGAGGCTTAGACCAGCTGTTTAATCCTGCTGAGCCTCAGGGGTCCTCACCTGTAAACTGTGAACGCCACCAATGCCCACCTCACAATTACCGAATACTGTTTTTAAAGAACCTGGCATGCAGCCCACCTGCCAGCTGTATACACTTGCAACCTCAAACAACAACACATAGTGTCTGAGCATCATAATGTTCCCAGCACCTGGCATGCAACCTTGGAGTTAAAGAAATGAATCCGACTTGGCAGACTGCCTTCCTTGCCCTGTACAGTGTTGTTCCCATGGTAACTGGCCCTAAGTGAAGTAGTTGGCCTTAGAGCTGGGAATGAGATATTTACACCAGATTAGTGGTTTCTCAACCCTGACTGTATGGTAGAATGACCCAAAGGCACTGTAAAAACACCAAGGCCAAGGTGACACCACCAGTGATTCTGAGTGAATAGTTCTGGGTTGGGGCACTGGAGGTGTTTAAAGCTTCCCAGGTGATTTTTTAGAAAGAACCATGGAATTATGATTTTGCAAAGAAATTGGAGCCCACAAAACAAGCCGGTAACAAAATCTGGTCCGGGGCCCTGCACTTGGGGTGGCCTGTGTCCGTGACTTCTTCCCTTCCCACCTGCCCCACTCCAGAGCCTGTACGTGGCCCCCTCGTGCCAGCTCAGACGCCTGGAGTCAGCCAGGCACTCCTTCGTGTGTTCTCACGTGGTGGAGACGTTCCAGGGTGGCGCAGTGGTCAGGGCCTTCCAGGCCCAACGCCCCTTCGTGGCTCAGAACAATGCCCACATGGATGAAAGCCAGAGAGTCAGTTTCCCACGGCTGGTGGCTGACAGGTACAAAGGGGGCAGAGAATACCTTGAAACCTATCTGTGTCCCCAGAGAGTATCATACTGTGTGGCCAGGGAGGTCAAGTGGCCCACCCAAGGTCACACAGTGAGGTAGGGATAAAGCTGAGGCTAGATCCCATGGGTATATTTGGCTTATGCTGCGAGCGGTGGAACCTGGCCCTAGCAGTCCCCAACAGCAGGTGGGCAAGGAGGCATAGATGTCAGCAAAAGGCAAGAAGTTTCTGTTGCCAGGCCACTGGGCCACTCTGTTGCCTTGGTGACAAGACAGCTACATAAGCATCTTCAACCTCTTTTCAGTATTAAGCAAGAATGAGAACACAAGCTTTGAACATAGAGAGACATAGTTTCAAATCCCAGCTCTGCAGCTTATGAGCTGGGTGATCTTGAGCAAATTACACAACCTCTCTGAACTTCATTTTTCCAAAGTGGAATCATGCTCACAGGGTAGTTAGAAGGATTAAATACATTCATAGCCAATACTTGTAACATGCTCACTGCATGCTTGGCACAATTCTGTACACTCTACATGGATTAATTGATTTAATCCTATTTATAACCCCATGAGGCAGACTGTTTTATACATGGTGAATCTTAGGCACAGAGAGATTTAAGAACTTGCCCAGGGCCACAGAGGGAATATGTGGTAGAATCAGGATTTGAACCCAGGGAGTCTGGTGCCAGAGTGTGGAAGAGGATCAAGCACACAGTAGGTACTCAGTAAATGTGAATTCTTTTCTCCTTTCTGTCCAGGTCCCCAGTCAGCTGGGGTAACCTGCCCTGTCCCTTCCTGGAGTCCTAGCCTTGGGAGAAGGAAACTTACAAACATTTAGAAAACACCTACTATGTACAAGGCTCAGTGATTTCCACGCTATGTGTGGCATATCTCATTTACACCTCTCAACTGTAATGAATCAGATGTTACTGCATTCCACAGATGGGTAATCTGGGGTTCAAAGAAACAAAGGGACTCTCCAAGGCCAGCCATCTAGGCAGTGCATCTTTGTTATTTATCTGTTAGTTGGTTCATTGAGAAGCATGACCTGTTGGAAAGGCTACGTGCATTCTGGCATCATTCAGACAGATGTGGCTTTAAATCCTGGTGTTTGTTATGTGTCTGGACTTAAGCAAGTACCCAAACCTTCTGAGTCTCAGTGGTCTCAGCTGACAAAAGGGGACAAACAACATCCTTCTTTGTGGGGTTGTTAGGAGGACTAGCTGTATCGGTAGAAAAGCCCAGAGTTTCCTAAAGATAGGAAGTTTTACCTGTTTGGTTCATGGCTATACCTCCAGCACCACCAATATGCATAGCACATAACAAGTCCCCAACACATATCTGTTGAGTGAATGAATGAATATGAATGGTAGGGGAGAAATTTAATCAAAGGGGATGCGTATTTATTCATCCATTAGTGTATGGTGGTTGAGTACCTACTCTGGGCTGGGTCCTATGCTAGTACTGGGAACAGAGCCATGAACGAGACAAAGCCACTGCCCTCATGGAGCCCATGATCTATTGATGGAGACTGAGAGTCGGGACTGATTAAATAGTTGAATTGTGAAGACGGATAACTGTTATGGAGGAAGTTATCAGTGATATGTTCGAGAGAAAGGGAGGAGCCGTCCGGGATGGCTCTGAGGAGGTGATGTTCGCTGTGCATGAACATAAGATGTTGGCCCTGTGAAGATGAAGGTTGGGTGGGCTCGGTCAGGAAGCACAAGAGTATGTGGCGTGGCACCTCCCAAGCACAGAACATCGGCAGCATGGCAAAGCTTTCCTAGAGCACCTACTGTGTGCCAAGCCCTGAGCCAGGTACAGGTGAGACAGGACCGTGTCAACTCCCCCCACCGAGCTTGGGCGGGGCCTGGGCTGTGGAGGAGACCACGGCCAGGACCCGCACGATCACTCGAGCTAGCATCATGATCAGTCCTGTGCCCAGAGGAGCAAGACCCGCAGAGAGGGCCCCTGCTGACCCCGCTGTCACCCGCCTCCCCCTGCAGGTGGCTCGCTGCTAACCTGGAGCTCCTGGGGAACGGGCTGGTGTTCGCCGCTGCCATGTGTGCCGTGCTGAGCAAGGCCCATCTCAGCGCCGGCCTCGTGGGCTTCTCTGTCTCTGCCGCCCTCCAGGTATTCCTGAAAGCCCACCCTGCGTACCAGGGAGCAGGCAGAACAGGGACAGGCAGCACCCTGCCGGCCAGATGGGACCTTCAAGGACCCAAGTCCAAACTACCAGCCAGTGAGGAAAGTATGGCTCTTACAAGAGCTTAGCTGAGGTGACCTTGAGCAAGAGTCTTCCATCCCCAGGCCTCAGTGCGCTCAGCTGAAAAATGGGGTAGTAATCCCTTCACTTCACTCGTTGAGATGAAGTATACAGAGTATATTTTCAGTGCATTTTTTTGTTATCTATTAATAACAATATTTAATATCAGATCATGACATCTATAAAAGAAAGAAGTATGTATGTAACACTCATTCTGAATGAGGCATTGTTCTGAGAGCTTTATAAACATTAACTGACTTAATCCTGTCCCAACCCCATTAGGGGTACTATTATCACCCCCATTTTACAGTTGAGGCAACTAAGCTAAGCTTAAGGGTGAAGCAAGGGAAGAAGAGGCTGAAGTATGATGGGGGGTGGGTATTACTCTACTGCATGGCCCAGAAGGCCTCAGAGGGGCGGTGTGAGCCGTGGCCTGAAGGAAGTCCCGGGGAAGAGAAGAGTAGGAAGAACAGCAGGAAGAACGGTCCTGGGATGGTGTCTGGTGTGTTAGAGGGACAGCAAGCAGGTAGTGTGGCTGCAGAGTGTGGGTGAGGGCCAGATCGGAGGGAAATGAGCTCGGGGAGAGGAGGGAGGGCTGGAGCAGGGGGAGCGCGTGGGTCCCGGTGGGAAGGTGGGCATGGGGTCGCATGTGATGAACAATCAGTGGATGAAAACCTTTCAAGATGGAAGTCAGCGGGGGCCGGGCTCCTGCTGGGTGTCCTTGGGAGGGTCATGCACCCTCTCTGGTCCCATCTCCCCACCCATACCGAATCAGGTTGGACAGGCTGATGTCTGAGGGCTCCTTCCTGCTCTGCATACTCTGGTTCTACTGAAAGGACACAGGAGTCTGTGGCAGCAGCCAAGTCCAGTTCCCTTTTCTGACCCGGCCCCGCCTCCCAGCCCCCCCCCCCAGGGATGCAAGTGGGGGTAGCCTTGCTCAGCCTGCCTGAGGTGCCTCCCCACACCAGGTGACCCAGATGCTGCAGTGGGCTGTTCGCAGCTGGACGGACCTGGAGAGCAGCATAGTGGCCGTGGAGCGGATGCAGGACTACGCCCAGACGCCCAAGGAGGTGATGGGGGTGGGCAGGGGCGGAGAGTCTGTCTGCCCCAGTGGGACAAAGAGCAGAGGACAGTGGGCCTGGGCGGACGTCTGCCGTGGGCTTTGGAGCCCCCACCGCTGAAGGCTGGAGTCTCAGCCAGGGCCGCACTAACGGTGAAGAGCATGGGGTCTGCAGCCAGGTCAAATCCTGGGTCCTTTGCTTCCTGGATTGGGCAAGCAGGTCATGCCTCTGAGTGACAGGGGACATGAGAAAGAGCAATGTCATGGCCATCTAACAGCCGCATGATAGCAACATTACAGGGACAGAACAGCAGAGCCACTGACAATGCTGGGTCCACTGGGACGGTCCAATGAGATCTTAACTAGCCCCATTTCACAGATGGGAAAACCAAGGCTTAGGGGGTGGAGCGACCTGTTCAAGGTCACAGGAATACCAATGGCAGCATTGGACTCCCCATTGCACAGATCTGCCCTCTTCGTATAGACAAAAAAGAGAGCCTACCCCTACTAGAGAAAGAATATTAATTCACAACTAACAGTGGCCAATAATATTTTAAAAAGATAAAGAGTAGCCATCACCATCGTTATTTTTACGACACCAGACATTTGTTTTTAGCATTTGCTATGCTCCATGTTTATAAAATAGCAGTCAAGATGCCCATTTTATGGAACATGAAACAGACTCCAAGAGGTGGGCCTATTTGTGAGAAGCCTGGGAGAAGGCTCCTCTGACCCAGGGTCCCCTTCTGCCCAGGCACCGTGGACACTGCCCACCTGCGCAGCCCGGCCCCCCTGGCCTCAAGAGGGACAGATCGAGCTCCGGGGCTTGGGGCTAAGACATCGACCCGAGCTCCCGCTGGTCGTGCGGGGTGTGTCCTTCAAGATCCACGCGGGAGAGAAGGTGAGTGGCTCTTCCATGCCTTCTTTTTCATGGAAGCCAGGCCACAGGGCAGCTGGAGAGGCCTCGGGGCCACGGCCACACTAGGAGCACCAGCTGCCTCCCCCACATCCCCACCTCAGGGCCCTGTGTCTTCAGACCCCCCCCATACCCAAAATTGAACTTATCTTCCCCAAACCTGGTTGGATAGGGGATGGATGGTTGGATGGAGAATAGATGGAAGGAAGGGTGATGGTTGGATGGGGGATGGATGGAAGGAAGGGTGATGGTTGGATGGGGATGGATGATTGGATGGGGGATGGAAGGAAGGGTGATGGTTAGATGGAGGATGGATGGTTAAATGAGGGATGAATGGAAGGGTGATGGTTGGATGGGGGATGGATGATTGAATGGGGGATGGATGGAAGGAAGGGTGATGGTTGGATGGGGGATGGATGATTGGTTGGAGGATGGATGGAAGGAAGGATGATGGTTGGATGGGGGATGGATGATTGGTTGGAGGATGGATGGAAGGAAGGGTGATGGTTGGATGGGGGATGGATGATTGGATGGGGGATGGATGGAAGGAAGGGTGATGGTTGGATGAGGAATGGATGATTGGATGGGGGATGGAAGGAAGGGTGATGGTTGGATGGGGGATGGATGGTTAAATGAGGGATGGACAGAAGGGTGATGGTTGGATGGGGGATGGATGATTGGATGGGGGATGGATGGAAGGAAGGGTGATGGTTGGATGGGGGATGGATAATTGGATGGGGGATGGATGGACGGAAGGGTGATGGTTGAATGGGGGATGGATGGTTGGATGAGGGATGGACGGAAGGGTGATGGTTGGATGGGGGATGGATGGTTGGATGAGGGATGGACAGAAGGGTGATGGTTGGATGGGGGATGGATGGTTGGATGAGGGATGGACGGGTGATGGGGGATGGATGGTTGAATGGAAGGGTGATGGTTGGATGGAAGGGTGATGGTTGGATGGAAGGGTGATGGTTGGATGGGGGATGGATGGTTGGATGAGGGATGGACGGAAGGGTGATGGTTGGATGGGGGATGGATGGTTGGATGAGGGATGGACGGAAGGGTGATGGTTGGATGGGGGATGGATGATTGGATGGGGGATGGAAGGAAGGGTGATGGTTGGATGGGGGATGGATAGTTGGATGAGGGATGGAAGGGTGATGGTTGGATGGGGGATGGATGGTTGGGTGGTAGGTAGAAGGATGAGGAATGGGCAGAAGGAAGGATGAGGGACAGAAGGAGGGGACATGAACAGAACGACATGGGGCTGGAAGGAAGGTTGAGGGATGGTAGAGGGCTGTGGCTGGAAGGACAGGGGACAGGAGGAATGAAGGAAAGGTAGGGGTATCGAAGGAAGGTTGGGGGAATAGATGGGAAGACGGGGGAGATGTGTTGGGAAGAGGGGAGGATAGAGAAGAATACACAGACAGGAGGTTGGGTAGATCGTAGGATGGATCTATGGAAAGGTGGACAGATGGAAGGATGGAGGCTCAAAGGATGAAGGGTAGATGGACGAACGGACCTTGGGTGTAGGGGAAACATCTCACAGCCAAGGCTGTGACCTCCTTTCTTCTGGCCAGGCCTGGTCACAATGAGCCTTGCCTCCTGTCCCCTGGCAGGTGGGCATTGTTGGCAGGACAGGGGCCGGGAAGTCCTCCCTGGCTGGGGGCCTGCTGCGGCTCCTGGAGGCAGCTGAGGGTGGGGTCTGGATCGACGGGGTCCCCATCGCTGACGTGGGGCTGCACACACTGCGGTCCAGGATCACCATCATCCCCCAGGTGAGGCCTGGGCACAGGGTGGGCAGAGGTGGGAGTGCGCCTGGGCCCAGCCCTGACCCACTCCCCGTCCTGGCCAGGACCCCATCCTGTTCCCCGGCTCTCTGAGGATGAACCTCGACATGCTACATGAGCACACGGACGAAGCCATCTGGGAGGCCTTGGAGACCGTGCAGCTCAGAGCCCTGGTGGCCAGCCTGCCCGGCCAGCTGCAGTACGAGTGTGCCGACCAAGGTGATGACCTCAGGTAGGCTTGTCCCACCACGACCAGGACCTGAGGAAAGCTTGGGGGGGAGAAGCAGTGTAGCCAACACCCCCACCAAGGACAGTCTGCCCTGGAAATCTGCCTTCCCCATAGGTTATCAACCCCATTCTATTAATAATCACAGTGGGAGCCCCGGTCCTTAGAGCAGTTCCAAACTGCAACACAATCTCTGAATATCAAGTTTCTTTTTCCTAAATTTGGTTTCTAAATTTATTAGGTGTCAAAACCTAACCTCCCCTGACACGAGGCTACTTATAGTCTTTATCCCACTCAGCACTTATTTTGCTGCAGAAATAACATGTATGATATTGACCCCAAGCTAACTAAGGGTTCACATATGCCTTAAAAAGCCTTTTTTAAGGCCCTGGCCGGTTGGCTCAGCGGTAGAGCGTCGGCCTGGCGTGCGGGGGACCTGGGTTCGATTCCCGGCCAGGGCACATAGGAGAAGTGCCCATTTGCTTCTCCATTCCCCCCCCCTCCTTCCTCTCTGTCTCTCTCTTCCCCTCCCGCAGCCAAGGCTCCATTGGAGCAAAGATGGCCCGGGCGCTGGGGATGGCTCCTTGGCCTCTGTCCCAGGCGCTAGAGTGGCTCTGGTTGCAGCAGAGCGATGCCCTGGAGGGGCAGAGCATCGCCCCCTGGTGGGCAGAGCATCGCCCCTGGTGGGTGTGCGGGTGGATCCCGGTTGGGCGCATGCGGGAGTCTTTCTGACTGTCTCTCCCCGTTTCCAGCTTCAGAAAAAAAAAAAAAAAGCGCCTTTTTAAAAAATGCAGTAGAAACACACATTGTGAAATTTACCATCTTACCCATTTGCTTTCTTTTTTTTTTATTAAGTGAGATGCGGGAGCTAGGGAGGCAGAGACAGAGTCCCGCATATACCCCGACCAGGATCCATCTACCCATCTGGGGCCACTGCTCCACTGCTCAGCAACTAAGCTATTTTAGCACCTGAGGCGAGGCCATGGAGCCATCCTCAGCACCTGGAGCCAAATTGCTCGAATCATTGGAGCCATGGCTGTGGGAGGGGAGGAGGCAGGGCGGGGGGAGGGGAAGGCAGAGGGGTGGAGAGCAGATGGGGGTTTCTCCTGTGTGCCCTGACCAGGAATCAAACCCTGGGATTTCTACATGTCGGGCTGACACTCTACCACTGAGCCAACTGGCCAGGGCCATCTTACCCATTTTCAAGAGTACACTTCAAAAGCGCCAAGCACATTCACAACACCCTCTCCAGAACTTTTTCATTTTGCAAAACAGAAACTCAGGACTCATTAAAACAGTTCTCTATTCCCCCCGCCCCCCAGCCCCTGGCACCCCTCATTCTACTTTCTTTCCATGAACTTGACGACTCTAGGTAACTCATTGAAATGGATTATTACATTGTTTGCCTTGTGTGGCTGGCTGATCTCACTCAGCAGAATGTCCTCCAGGCTCACCCAGGCTGTAGCACGTGTCAGAATTCCCTTCCTTTTTCAGGCTCAGTAATATTCCATTGTGTGACTACACCACAGTTTGCTTATTTACTCACCTGCAGGTGGATGCTTAGACTTCTTCCACTTTTTGGCTATTGTGAATAATGGTGCCATGAACACAGGGGTGGAGGTGTGTGCCTTTGTAACTGAGGTGTTCTAAAAGCCACCTGCCCCGAAGGGGTCAGGGTCGAGGGCTGGCTGGTAGTGGTTTCTATGCACCAGAGAGGCAGTGCAGCTTGGCGGCCTCACTTACCAGTTGTAGGACCTTGGTCAAGTTACCTAATCTTTCCTGTGCCTCAGTTTCCTCATCTGTAAAATGAGAATAACAGTACCTACCTACTGGTACAAGGATTGAGTCTTGTATGTAAAGTTGTTGACACAGTACCTGGCATACAGGAAACAATAAATATTCATTTTAATCTTCAAAGCCACACTCTGTCACTGATGCCACTGTGCAAAGTTGGCATCTGAGTCTTGAGACTTGCCCAGGGTTGAGGTGCGCGGCCATCAGGTTCCAGGTCTCTGAAGTGTTCTCGGTGAGAGGAAGCTGAGCACCGCCGGAAGCAGCTCCGGACACCCTCGGGCCACTGGCCATGGGGCTTTGAGCCTCAGCTGCTCCATCTGCAATTAGAGAGAAGCAACTGCATGCTGAAGGCTTTCTCTGTGACTAGCACACCAGGGAGCACTTTTATGTGATTGATCTCATCCTTACGACCCAGGAAAGGACTCGTTAAGAAACACCCAGCTTTGTGGTCTTTATGACGACTGAGTCAGTATATTCACAGCACACAAGGATGTGTCTGGCACCTGGTAAAGACTGGAAAATAGAAAAGCCCTTTCACAAATGGGGAAACTGAGTCACGGTGGGTTTGAGTGACTGCCCTAAAGTCACCATCGTCAAAAATGACAGGATGGGAATTTCTACCAACTCTGTGGACTGGGGACCCACATGTGGGAACACATGCCCACACATCCAGTATCTGCGGCTGTTGTGGAGACCATTCATGGGCATGGCCTGCCAACCCTGATAGGCAGACACACAAACGCCTGGCCTGACTGTCCCATTCATTCCCAGCCTGGGCCAGAAGCAGCTCCTGTGTCTGGCACGTGCCCTTCTCCGGAAAACCCAGATCCTCATCCTGGACGAGGCCACGGCCGCCGTGGACCTGGGGACAGAGCTCCAGATGCAGTCTGCCCTCGGGAGCTGGTTTGCCCAGTGCACAGTGCTGCTCATTGCCCACCGCCTGCGCTCTGTGATGGACTGCGCCAGGTAAGCCCCCCATGCAGCTGAGACCAGGGACCCCTGCAGGGAAGGAAGGCGTCAGGTTCAGAGGTGAAGTGGATTATCAAGTGCCCATTGTACAGGTGGCAAGACTGATGCCCAAAGGGGAAGGGATGAGTCCAAGGACATATGCCCAACAGGTGCTTCCAACCTGGCTCTCAGGGCCAGGAAACGCACAGAAAACCAGACTCCTAGGGAACGAACCTCAGAGCGGGCATGCTGGAGGAGCAGCCGAGTGTCCCGGCTGGTGTCCAAAGAGCTGTCTATCTCCCTCTCTCCTGCAGGGTGCTGGTCATGGACAAGGGGCAGGTGGCAGAGAGTGGCAGCCCCGCCCAGCTGCTGGCCCAGAAGGGCCTGTTTTATAGGCTGGCACAGGAGTCAGGCCTGGTCTGAGCCAAACCTCTAACCCTGCCCCCACACCAACCCGGAGAGATGTGTCATGCCCTGGAGATACACGTGACCTGGGCCATCAGTGGCCCTGTAGTGTTGAGTGTCAACCTCTCTCTGCTCTTGGGTGGGGGCGTGCATGGCAGGGAAAGTGGACGATCATCACGGGCCCAGGAGAACGCAGCAGCCGCCAATGTTGACCTGACAATAGCCCATCCAGCCTTGTCCATCCTGGAGCCAAAGTGGACAGCAGCTCTCAGCCCGCCCTGGCTGCCCACTGGACTCACCTGGGGACCTCAAGGCCTGGCCACACTCAGGCTCCACCACAGACCAGTGAAATCATCATCCCTGGGGCTGGGCCAATGGTGTGTGTGTACTTTTCCAAATTAACCCTTTTATTTTGAGATGACTGTAGACTGACAAGCAGTTGTAAGAAATAATCCACAGATTATTTCTACGGATTATAAATAATCCACGTGTACCCTTTTCCCCATGTCTCCCAATAGTAACACCTTGAAAAACCACGAGAGCGGTATCACAACCAGGATTTTGACATTGGTACAATGTACCAACCCTGCTCAGAGTTCCCATCCTGTTTGTACTCATGGATGTGACTCTTACACAGCCGTGTCATGCGTATAGGTTGCATCCACTACCACAGCTGGGATACTGAACACTTCCATCACCACGGGGACCCCTGGGGTTGCCATTTTCCAACCACACCCCCTCCCTCCCGCCCCGCCTGCAACCCCTGCTGTGTTCTCCCTTTTGGTATACTGTATGTATATTTTTAAAGCTCCTCATATAATTCTGACATGCACCGGAACTGAACTCCACGCCTCCTGCTGATCCACCAACCCTTGTTGGTGGATAGTGAGCTCCAAAGAGCACCTTGTTTGAATTGGACACAGGAGCTGCAACTCACACCAACAATGGGCCCCTCCGGGCACAAACACACATCTGGCACGCAGGCTCATTTCCAAAGGCGAGAGAGGACCCAGGACTTCTCGGCCCCCACCGGGAGGATCTGCTCAGGACTCGGCATCATAGGTCATGCATTTGTTTGTTCAAGACCAAATTCCGGCTTGTGGGGGGCGCGGGGGCAGAAGCAGTGAGAACACCCAGGGCATTTCTGTTCACGCTTCCGCTCCCGAGGGGGCCATGTGGGAGATACTTCTGGAGGTCAAGGTCAGGTGGGGTGGAGGTCCAGCAATTGCGTCCGTGAGGAGCAGCACACAGCACACGTCACTCGGGCCTGTTTCTGACGGTGGTCGGCATTCTAACGTGGGGCTTAGAAAGCTGGCTTCCAGGGCCTTCGGGAAGGGGGACTAGTCTGCAGTAGCCAAACCTGAGGTCCCCCCAGACATAACTGACTGTAACGGGCAGCATGAGGAAAGAGACAACCAGGTTCTTCACTGACCTCATGGCGCCGCTGCAGGGATCAAGTAAGTTACTACGGAAACGTGTTCTGAGCTGAGCTGCGCACAAAGTAAGTGCTCAATAAACAAACGTTCACTGGTGCCATGACCATTGTGTCTGAGAGTCTCTGTGGGGCAGCAGGGAAGGGAGCAGACACCAGGGTTTTCTTAACCTCGTCACCACCAACAAGTGGAAGACAGTCCCCTGCTGTGGGGCCGTCCTGTGCTCTGTAAGGTGCTTAGCAGCCTCGTTGGCCTCCACCCACTGGATGCCAGCAGCATCCTCAGCTCTAGTTGTGCCAAACGTCTCCAGACATGGCCAAATGTCGCTGGGACGGTGTGGGTGGGGGACAAAAATCACTCAGCCGAGTCACTGGGCTAACCTTGCCACTGCCATCAATAACGCCCTGATACTTGGGCCATGGCTGTGCTGGTATGTCATGAGGGGCCTGTGGCCGCACACCTGCTTGCCAGGACACAGAGCTGCTCAGCCTGTCAGTCACAGGGGCTTTTTCTAATGGCACATCCTGACACAGGTTTTAGCTTAGTCCTCCAGATCTAACTGCACCTTCCAATCCCCTGTGCCAAGATGGGGCCAGAAGCACGTTTTTATGACTTCACATTGGGGTAGGGCGTCTGCATCCCTTGCCTGTCCCCCGTCATGCCTGCAAAGCGCTGGCCCCACCATTGCTAGCAATCCCTGGCTCCATTTTACAGATGAGGAAACTGAGGCTCAGAGAGTTGACAGGACCTGCCAAGACCACCCAGTCAGTAAGTGGCAGAGTGGGAATCTACCCTTGGGGCTAGCTCCGAAGCCCAGGACACCCCGCGGGGGTCGTTGGTCCTACTCTGAAGCACGGGAAGGACCAGACAGCACTCCTCGTTTCTCTGCCAGGAGCTGAGCCGCCCGACGGCCCGGCAGAGCGACCGCACGCAGGGGCAGCAGCAGGGGTGTCCTTGACAACCCCCTACGGATCATTCCAGGGTCACAAAATACTGCTTTCATGGAGGGAGAGCATTTGCCAGGGAGCAGAGTGTGGGCCACAGGAGCCAGCGCCCACGAGAGCCTGCTAACAAGGCTGCTGTTGACCCTGCATGGCTCCTTGGAGACCAGCCTGCACGCCACCCAGGCCATTAGCCCCTGGCATGGGCTCCCGCCAGCAGAGCCTGGTTGGCAGCGGAAGCAGACCCAGGAGATGGGTCTGAACAGATGAATGCCCAGCTCCTATGGAGCTGCCATCATCAAATGGAGAATGGAGCAAGCAACGCTGACATCTGGGGGAAGACGGAGGATGCTGGGGCGGGGCTGCTCCCAGCGCGTCAGAAGAACAGAGAGGCGGGTGGCCGGACTGGACTGGCCTGGGTGCTGGTCAGGGGGCCACTGAGGGCAGAAGTTGCAGGAAGCCAGGCAGGGCAGGACCTCGCGGCTGCCCTGAGATGAAGACCACAGGAGGGCTCTGACTGCTTCTGCTGGGCGGCTAGAGGTGTGTGTGTGTGTGTGTGTGTGTGTGTGGAGGTGTGTGTGTGTGTGTGTGTGTGTGTGTGTGTGTGTGTGTGTGTGTGTGTGTGTGTGTGGAGGTGTGTGTGTGTGTGTGTGTGTGTGTGTGTGTGTGTGTTGGGGGTAGCCAGGGACAGAGGCAGGAGACCACTGAGTCGGCTGTTGTTTGGGACCAGCGTGGCAGCAATGGGAGGAATGAGAACTAGTCAGATCCTGTGTGTACCTGGTCTGATTCTGGAAGTCAACAAAAACTTGCTCTAGGACCCAACACGGTGAGAAAAAGGAACAAGCAGCTCAACACTGGGAAGCAGGAGGCGGGATTCCCCACTGCTCCCGGCCCAGCCTGGCCCGGGGAACCCCTTCCCATGGGAAAACCATGTGAAACTGAGCACAGGGCCTGGCACCGAGGTGCACAGCAAAGCTCACTGCCCCCCTTCTCCTCCCGGGGCACGGACGCTCGTACCCGGAGGAGCAGGTGCGAAGGGGCCCTCCACCCCAACCTGTCTCTAGCTCCACACTCTGAGGTTAACGATGCAACCTGCCTCCTTTCAGAATGGACTGAACTTGAACCCAGCCCCAGATTTCTCCTGAGCAGGCAGCTGTCCCACCACACACACTGACGGATACACCAGGTCACACCCTGTTTAAGGATCTGGAATATTAATACTCAGGGGGAGCCTCGAGGCAGCACTATACCTCATATTCAAAAGTGACTCCATATGGCCATCCAAATACTCCTCAATCCAGTGGTGATAACCTCCCCAGCTTCTTACCCCCACCCCCACCCTAGCACCTCCACGCTTCTGTCCCTAACGCGAGGCAACAACTCCAACCCAGCACAGCCGCGCTGTGGGGAGCATGGTGCTGGGACGCGCCAGCTGCACATGAACTTGGGCGCGGTTTGGGGGTGCAGCAGCAGTAATGGCGTGCTCCCCCAGCACGGGCATTCCTCACTATCCAGACTCACCCGATTCAAACTGAGAAACCCAACACCTCAGTCTCACTACCCTGCTATCCAAAATCCAGAAAGCACACGAACTCGCGGAGACTTCTCGTCCTTACGTACACCCCTACATTCCCCGGCTTCCTGTGGTCCGCTGCGGCCAGCAGGCTGTTAGTGGAACTGACTCACTTCATCTCTGGTCTGAGACGCTTAAGGGTGGGTGTGAGTCACCCACAGTCTCCCTCCCCCTGCTGTGGTGACCCGGAAGCCCCCTCTTGAGAGGCAGTGTCGTAAGTCTGGATGTCTGGGCTGTTGCACGGAAGGCAGGGACCCTGCAGAGGCACCTGACCTTCATCAAGAAACAGCGAGGAAAAACTTGTGTTCATTTCCCAAGAGTTTATGGCTACAGCACAGCCCAGCCTAGCCTATCCTGACCAATACGAAGGGATCCTCAAGGGTAATCTGGCCACGTGATTTCTGCCTTGACATAGTGTCTTAGAACTGGACCTGGGCCACACAAGCCACCGCCCATCACTGCCCATCTTCACAACAATCCCATCATGCAGGTGCGATCAGCTCCACTGTCCAGACGAGGCCACTGAGGCACAGAGACTAAGTGACTTGCCCAGGTCACACAGCCAGCACAGGACAGGGGCAGGACTCGAGCTCGGGTCTGTCTGACCCACAGCGCTCGGGCTCTGTCCACTATGCCAGGCTGACGCCCTCCTGAACCCCACCCAACTCCTAACCTCTAGCTTCCCGCCTCCCGTAAGAGCTCCCACTAGAGGTGACATGTTTGCCAGAAGGAAAGAAAGGGAGCAGATAAAAAACGGGCGTCCCCGGCAACTCCTGGGAGGTGGCTGAAACCCGGGCTGATGCCCCAAAGAAAAGGGAGTCGTCGTTTAGAAAGAAATAAAGTATTTTCTTTTTACTGAAAATTGCTTGTACATGTTCTCATTTCCAGTGTGAGTCATTACAAAAAGATCCCCAAGAGAAACTTGGTTTATCTAATGTGAAAGAATGGTATAAGTTACAAAAAATAAATATGTATTTCCACAAAGATGCTTCTGTGGGTTTGAAGTCAGCAGCGTCATTCATAGCAAGTATGAATCTTGGGGAGGCAGGGACCTCTCTCTGCTTTTTGGGTCTTCCTCTGGTCTCCAACTGCGAGACCTACGGACAGGCCTTGAAGGTCTCCACGCTTCCGCCGTCTTCCAGGGACACGCAGACCAGCTGTCAGGTGCTGGGCCAACTCGGCTCTTCCCTGGGAGTGCTGCTCCCCGGCCCAATACTTCCACTCAAGAAATAAAAAGATAGTTTCCCTCTTGGGAGCAGTCTTGAAAAAGAAAAAGAAAAAGAAACCACTGATATTCGTGAACAGGTTCTTTCCTTGTCCTGGAAGACACTCAGGAACTAAACTTCAAGTTCTGCACACTGCCACCTTCAAAAGCCAAGCAGAGGCCAAGGCTGAGAAACAAACCTGAAAACGAGGAGAGGACTCCACAGAGCCCTTTACAGTACCGCTGGTCATACCTGGAGGTGCCCAGCGCTCGCGGCTCGGAGTGCTTCGGAACCACAAGCACGCCTCTTCCATGTACCTAGAGGTAAACCCGTTAGGGCCACGGGCAGAACGAGGCAGGAGCAAAAGCGAAGACAAGACTGCCGTGGGTAAGGAGGTGAGCAACCAATGTGGGAAGTCGGCACCGAGAGGGGTGCCCCCAGCCCTGGAGTTCCAGGTCCGGCTCCCCTTAAGTCCAGCCAAGTGCTGTCGGTGAGAAGGACACGGTGACGAAGCTGTCTCCGGCCTGTGGAGCACCACGGCTCGGGGCGGGCGGCGCTGGGACGTTGGTTCCCAGTGCCTGGGCACCCGGAGGACCAGCCGGTTGGTAGGAGGAGTGTCCACGGCCCTCAGGACACTGCCTGAGGGTGAGGATGGTCTTCACCAGGCCCTGCCTCCAAATGGCAGCCCCGAGGACAGGAAGCGTTCTAGGTAGAGCCAGACAAAGATGTTAGAGGTGCCGGACAGCAGCCGGGGGGCGAAGACTTGGAATTCCCGACTTTGGCTGGACAGATGTGAGGCAGTTGGCTGGATTTGGTCACTAGCATATTTTATGCAACCACTTTCTCCAAAAGTCTGGCTGCTACCACGTCCCTGTAGAGCACCCAGAGCACGAGCCCATGCTCCCAGGGGCGTGAGAATGCACGTGCGTCTTGCGGGGTAACAGGCAAGGAAGGTGTGCGTGGTTTTGGTGGGCTGCTGTTTCTCCACAGCCACTTCCAGACAGCCGACCAGATGGTGGCTGCTCTGTGTGTTTTTGGGTTTTTGGGTTTGGTTTTCTTCCCCCCTTGGTTTCAGTACATGGGAGGCTTTAGGTTCCCAAGGAGGCTGACTCATCCTGGGAGATGGCATGGACGTCCTGCAGGTCAAACAGACGCACCGGCTCCAGGGCTTACACCAAACCAGCATCTTTGGCCATGCTGTAAAAGAACCCCCTCCGCTGCAGGAGGTCAGAGGGCAGGCCGCACTCCCGGATTTCTCCCCTGTCCAGGACGATCACCCTGCGAGAGGAGGGGACGCAGACATGAGTGGCAGGGGAGGGGTTGGCCCCTCACGCCCCCAAGAGCCCACCTTGGCAAGTCCCCGCTTTGGGTCAGGCCCCGAACACCTTCTGTCAGGGACTGTGCGTTAGCCTTCCCACTGGCCGCCCATTCTCAATCCCCACGTCTAGTCAGTGTCAAGGTCCTGAGGCACCATGCACGGCACTGGCTAGCACCTTCTCTATTTCCTTCCAGGCACAACTTGCTTTTATTTATTTTTGTTAACTATTTGCTTATTTTTATTGATTTTGAAAGAGAGAGAGGAGAGCGATGAGAAGCATCAACTCATAGTTGCGGCTCCTTAGTTGTTCATTGACTGCTTTCTCCTATGTGTCTTGACTGGGGGGGGGGGCTCCCGCCGAGCCAGTGACCCCTTGCTCAAGCCAGCAACCTTGGGCTGCAAGCCAGTGACCTATGGGCTTAAGCCAGTGACCTTGAGATCATGCTGACCCCACGCTCAAGCTGGTAAGCCTGAGTTCAAGCCAATGAGCCTACGTGCAAGCCAGTGACCTTAGGGTTCCTAACTTGGGATCTCGGTATTCCAGGTCGACCCTCTAACCACTGAGCCACCACCAGTCAGGCATTTTTATTCGTTGATGTGTTTACTGTCTCTCTCTGCACCCAGAACCCAACTAATCTATCGGCTCCTTTAGGCAGGCTCTTTGTCTGACAGAACCTGGAACAGGCCCAGCATTGTGGCAGACACTCCACATGTGTTGACTGAATCAACAATTGAGTGATATCAAAAATACCTGGTACTCCAGGATAAAGAGAGTCTCCACCAACTGGGGCTGTCACCGGGCATAAGAGTAGTTGTTGATTGAATAAAGAAATGACTGAACTAATGAGTGAATCAATGAGTGGGGTGTACACCAAGGCCTAGGCCTCAGTGCCAGGGGCTTCACCTTGTGTAGTCCATGATGGTATTGAGACGGTGGGCGATGGTGAGGACAGTACAGTTGTCGAACTGTGTCCGAATGGTGTACTGAATGAGGTCATCTGTTTCCAGGTCCACGGCCGCCGTGGCCTCGTCCAACACGAGGATCTTTGTCTTCCTCAGCAGGGCCCGGGCCAGGCAAACAAGCTGGCGCTGCCCAACACTTCACCAGGAGAAAAAGACCAGGAGACAAAATGTCAAAACCCCCCCAACCCTGAGTCCTGTCCTGAGCTAGGAGATGGGGGCCGAGACCCGTGGAGTTGCTTAGACGAGGACGGCACGTCCATTCCCACACTCTTGCCTATGGCGGCCATCACTAATCCATCAGAATGTTCTTCCCGTTGAGCTAGAAGCGGGCTCAGAGTCATTCTCAACACAGGGCTGAGAGTAACACCCAAGATATTTGACCAGCTCGGCATGGGGCGTGTGACAGAGCACAAGGGGCCCCGTGTGCAGGCGCTCACAACCGACTTTGGACTCAGCTGTGTGCCTCGCTGTGGCCAGTGGGGTGCTGGCAAGCATAATGCCAGCAGAAGCTTGACATGGGAGCGCACATCGGGGTTTCCACACTCTTGCACCACTGCCATCACTTTGACAACACACCTGGGCTTGTCTCCTGGAGGGTGAGGGACACGTGGAGCACACCCTAATTGCTCTAACGGGGGTCAACCAAGTCCATCAACAGCCACATGAGTGAGCCTAGCCAGGAAACCTGGTGAAACCCGGTTTACAGATACTGAAACACAGGTTCGTCTGTGACAGAGCCGGGACTCAAACCTGGATCTGACGCAGACGCAAAAGGACACAATGTCCCGACGCGCTGGCCGTGGCCGAGCTGAGGCGAGCCCGCCCGCCCCCAGGACCGACCTCAGGTTCTCCCCGCCTTCCGCGCACTCATGGTTCAGCTTATCCGGAAGAGCCGAGACAAAGTTCTTCAGGTGGGCCAGCTCCAGCGACGTCCACACGTCCTCATCCGAGTACTGGCTGAACGGGTCCAGGTTCATGCGCAGAGAACCCGAGAACAAAATGGGGTCCTGCTCGGAGAGGAGAGAGCAGACGGCCCGTGAGGCTCACGGCAAGCTGGCCACGGGCGGGGCAGAGAGGCGGGACGCGGGGAGTTCTTGCCAGAATTGTTCAAGATGGGGCTCCAGAGCGCCTCAGAACCACTATTTCTGGAGACATTAATAACGAAACAATCAGCGGTAGAGCGTCGGCCTAGCGTGCAGAGGACCCGGGTTCGATTCCCGGCCAGGGCACACAGGAGAAGCGCCCATTTGCTTCTCCAGCCCTCCACCGCGCTTTCCTCTCTGTCTCTCTCTTCCCCTCCCGCAGCCAAGGCTCCATTAGAGCAAAGATGGCCCAGGCGCTGGGCATGGCTCTGTGGCCTCTGCCTCAGGCGCTAGAGTGGCTCTGGTCGCAACATGGCGACGCCCAGGATGGGCAGAGCATCGCCCCCTGGTGGGCAGAGCGTCGCCCCTGGAGGGCGTGCCGGGTGGATCCCGGTCGGGTGCATGCGGGAGTCTGTCTGACTGTCTCTCCCTGTTTCCAGCTTCAGAAAAAAATGAAAAAAAAAAAAAAATAACGAAACAAAATCTGGAAAACTCTGGGTTAGGCGAAATAAAACATTACTTTTTTTTTAAGACTTCCTAGAGCCTTCAACAGGCAAATGTGTCAGGAACCTTCCAGAAAGGAGACACAACATGGGGAATGCCTAACTGTAAAGCACTGTGGGTTCCTCCCTGTCCCCTGCCTCCAGAAAAGAATCTTAGAAGAAATTTTAGGGAAAATAGCACTAAAAAGCAGTATATTAGGGAATCAGCATCTTAAAAAAAAATCAGTCTAGAAAATTCTTCTTTCCCTGGCCGGTTGGCTCAGCGGTAGAGCGTCGGCCTGGCGTGCAGAGGACCTGGGTTCGATTCCCGGACAGGGCACACAGGAGACGCGCCCATTTGCTTCTCCACCCCTCCGCCGCGCTTTCCTCTCTGTGTCTCTCTTCCCCTCCCGCAGCCGTGGCTCCATTGGAGCGAGGATGGCCCGGGCGCTGGGGATGGCTCTGTGGCCTCTGCCTCAGGCGCTAGGGTGGCTCTGGTCGCGACATGGCGACGCCCAGGATGGGCAGAGCATCGCCCCCTGGTGGGCAGAGCGTCGCCCCATGGTGGGCGTGCCCGGTGGATCCCAGTCGGGCGCATGCGGGAGTCTGTCTGACAGTCTCTCCCTGTTTCCAGCTTCAGAAAAAAAAAAGAAAAAAAAAAAAAAGAAAATTCTTCTTTCTTTCAGCACTCGTAAGGATTAGAGCCCTCGTCCTGACTGGCAGCCAGCAGAGGAGCCAGCATCCCAGACCCTGGTAGATGCTCAGGAAACTGCTCACCAGGTGGCAAGCGAAGGAATGTGACCTGGTTAGTTCCCCTGATATTTACATGCTAAGAGGAGGTCCAGTGAAGACATACAGCATAATTTTTATAAAAGTACTACAGCCGGAACAAATTCACACTTGTATGCTTTTAGAGGGACCCAGCACACCCCATGGCCTCACGCAGACCCCACCTGGGGGATGATGGTGATCTTGAAGCGGAGATCGTGCAGGCCTATCTTGGCGATGTTAACACCGTCGATAATGATCTCTCCCTCAGCAGACTCGTTGATCCGAAACAAGCCCAGGGTCAGGGATGACTTCCCGGCTCCCGTCCGCCCCACGATGCCAACCTGCGGGACAGGAAGGGCCCAGTGTGCAGTGGGAACACTGCTACCCGGGTGATGCCTCCAGCCCTGGCGCCCGCACTTATCTGCCCCAGAGCAGGTCAGTCACCGAGGCGACCCAGCGAACACCACCGTCCTCTCCCTCCCCGACTTCTAGACACACTCCTAGAGGCTGTTTGGTTGAAGGTCAGAAAGGACCCAGAGCAGGTCAGTCACCGAGGCGACCCAGCGAACACCACCGTCCTCTCCCTCCCCGACTTCTAGAGACACTCCTAAAGGCTGTTTGGTTGAAGGTCAGAAAGGACTCCCTTCTCTCTGCTAGTTCTTCATCTAAGTTAAAATTATCATTAGGTCCTCTAAAAGTTCTTAGAGACCTCCAAAGACACAGGCATCAGGAAGGAGAAATTTCAAATAAGGTCCCCTGATTTTCAACTCAAGATAATGTTAAGTAATAATCAGGTATTTCCCTCCCACTGTTCTCTTTTCTTCAGTTCTTTGATGGTGAGTTTCCCGCCCCGAGCTGCTGAAGGAGCTCCAGGATTCATGGAGACTCCCCTGCACATCTCTCTCCATCCCAGCTGCGTGAGCAAAAGGAGGCTATGGATGTGACCTGGTCTCCACTTACCCTGAGAGAACTGGGCTCCCGCATAATGGCCAATGATTAACGTTCCTGACATGCGAATGCAACTCTCCCTTTCACCTGGCTCTTGAGAGGTGGGCTTCCTCTACCCTCTAACAGTGATGTCACAGAGCCGAGTCCCACGATGTAATGGAAGCCATACAGTCTCAGTGAGACCACCACCCACGCTGTTCTTTCCCTCGTTTTAAGTCGGGAACTCAGTTCACGGGAACAGAACACCCTGAGCCTGGAGGAAGGACGTTTAACAAGTCCGTATGTTCAGAGATAAAAGCACCGTACCTCAGAGAATGGCCAGGAAGACCCATGGTCTAGTTCCAGAGGAGGGTCTGAGGGTCTGAGGGTCTCAGGGGAAGGACGTCTGACAACTTCCCATGTCCCTTGAGCCATCCTAGCAGTGATGGTGGCATCCTTCTATCCTATAGCTCCACAACCCAATGCCTCCAGGGTCTAAGCAGGCCCCTGAACGGGGAGGGGAGGGACCGGGGGTCAGGGAGGCCCTTGCCTAGCAGGAGCCAGGTGGGAAGTTCGAGTCTAGGGTTGCCAGATGTTGTGATCTTTTGAGAAAAGAAATGGATTTTTATAAAAACAAAAGTTCCAGATTTTTCAGTATTTATAACTTATTCAGATTTAAAAAAAAAAAAAAAAAAGCAGCTAACTATGGGTCCCATTCGGCCCTCAGGCTACCGGTCCGCAACCTGGTGGACACTGTCTGTGTAGCTTTTACTTCCACAAGCCCTTCCTAAGAAAGGCCGCTCCACCCATGGTGTAGGGCTGTGATGGGCTGGGCACTGACACAGCTGGTTTCATCCGCCTGGTGACAACAACCTGTGCCCGACTGTGAGCGGGGGGAGAGCAGTGTGCACCCACCTTTTCCCCTCCATCGATGGTGATGTTGATGTGCTTGAGAACCAAGTCCAGGTCCTCTCGGTACCGCAGGCTGTAGTTCCGGAATTCCACTCGGCCTACCTGGGGCCAGGTGCTGGAGGGAGCCATCTCCTCGATCCGCCAGGGAGCCTGCAACAAGAGGGAGGGGCAAATAAGGGATCTGAGGTCCATCTCGCTGGCCCCAGGGCTCTGTATGAGCTGGCCTCCATGACCCCTGACCTCCCCCTCTTATTCACTCTGCTCCCCACACGACTGCAGGGCGATTCCTCCGGCCTGGCACCTGCAGCTTCCTCTGCCTGGAACGCCCTTCCCCGAGCTACCTACTGGCCTGCTCCCCGCCGTCCTGCGGAGCCCAGGTCAATTCAGACCACCCTCCTCGCCCTGCGCCTCTATCTCCTCTCCCTGGCTTCATTCTCCTTCACAGCACTTTCCATTTTCAGTACAAGTTTATTTATTCTGTCACCTGTGCCCACTGGAATGTCCACTCTATGAGGACTGGCTCTTTTAGTGTTTGTTCACTGTCATATCCCAGGGCCCAGAGCACACAGTAGGTGCTCAACAAATATTTATGGATTGAACCTAAATGGTCTTCCCTGCACAGACCAGGGTGACTGCCTTCTGGGTGCGGGGTGCAGCAATAAAAGTGATAGCACTTAAAAGATCACACTCTCATACTGTCTTATTTAATCCTCACCACAGCCTTTTCATTATCCTGTTTACACGAGGAAACTGAGGCACAGAGAGGGTAATAACTTGCTCCAGGTCACACAGCCCCTGATTTCTGAAGTTTCTTAGGACAGTTCAACATTCCTGAGATTTACAGGTGGATAAGCTCCTGGCTAGCTTTGGGGCTATTTTGGGGGAGAAGAGAGCAATGGAGAGGATAATAAAAGAGAACTTGCAACCTTTCTCCCCCATAAATTTCATATATATATTTTTACAACAAACATATTTCCCTTTCATAAGTTATCTATATAAATGGAAGGGACTTGCTATAAAACCCAAGGAGGGACTGAAGGGAAGTGGGTAGAACTTACTAACTATAAATATCTATTACATATGGCTCTGGCTGGTTGAATCAGTGGTCGAGCGTCAGCTCAGCATGTGCAAGTCCCAGGTTTGATTCCCAGTCAGGGCACACAGGAGAAGCAACCATCTGTTTTTCCACCCCTCTTTCTCCCCTCCTCTTCTCCTTCTCTCTCTTCTCTTTCTCTCCCTTCCCCTACCACAATCATGGCTCAATTGGTTTGAGTGCATTGCCCCAGGTGCTGAAGATGGCTCCATGGAGCCTTTGCCTCAGGTGCTAAAAATAGCTAGGTTGCAAGCATGGCACCAGATAGGGTTTACCAGGTGGATCCTGGTTGGGGAACATGCGAGAATCTCTCTACTGCCCCTCCACTCACTTGGAAAAGAAAAAAAAAAAGTGTGTGTGTGTGTGTGTGTGTGTGTGTATAAAATATATCTATATAGGTATATATATACATATAATATATAAACAATAAATAAATGATGTATATATATCTTAATAGTGGTAGGATTCTGGGTAATCTTTACTTCCTCTTGTATTTTTCAAATATGCTCTTATTCTAAAAATATAAAAATCAATAAATAAAAGATGTAAAATATTTTTGTAAAATGAACTAAATTTCACACTTTAAACTGATAAACTTCATGACATGAATTACATCTTAAAATTGTTATAAAAAAATAAATTCCCCTGGCTGGTTGGCTCAGTGGTAGAGCGTCAGCCTGGCGTGCAGAAGTCCCGGGTTCGATTCCCGGCCAGGGCACACAGGAGAAGCACCCATTTGCTTCTCCGCCCCTCTCCCTCTCCTTCCTCTCTGTCTCTCTCTTCCCCTCTCGCAGCCGAGGCTCCACTGGAGCAAAGATGGCCCGGGCGCTGGGGATGGCTCCTTGGCCTCTGCCCCAGGCGCTAGAGTGGCTCTGGTCGCGGCAGAGCGACGCCCCAGAGGGGCAGAGCATCGCCCCCTGGTGGGCAGAGCGTCGCCCCCTGGTGGGCGTGCCAGGTGGATCCCGGTTGGGCGCATGCGGGAGTCTGTCTGACTGTCTCTCCCGGTTTCTAGCTTCAGAAAAATACAAAAAATAAAATAAAATAAAAAAATAAAAAATAAATAAATTCAATATAGCCATGGTAGGGTAGCTTAATCAGTTGGAGCATCACCCTGAGACACCAAGGTTGTGGGTTTGATCTCTGTCAGGGCACACACTAAAAGCAACCAATGAATGAATAACAAATGAATGCATCCCCCCCCCCAAATCAATCAATTAAAAAAAACCCTTCAATGTAGGGTGGGAAACTCCTGGTGTAATATACTCTTATTTCAACAGGGGTCGCTCACATCATTCTAGCTGATGCTCTCCAATGAAACGGGACTTGTTCACCATTTCAGAGCTCTAAAGGACTGGGGTCATAGGTCTCCTTTGCAAATCCTTTAAGAGAGAGTGAAACTGGGGCAGCCTTGGTCTCTCATTCCCAAGGGCCATGTTCTTGGGAGACAGTGTGGTATAATGTCACAGACCCAAATCCTAGGTCTGTCATCTACCAGCCATGTGATCTTGGGCAAGCAACTTAACCTCTGTGTTTCAGTTTCCTCATCTGTAAAATGGGAATAATAATGGAATGTGAGTCATAAGGCTGTATACAGGATATATAAATTATTCTATGTGAAATATTTAGGACAGGGCCTGACCCCTCCTCAAGGGTCACTTTATTATTATTATTGGTGGTCATCATTATAATCACTACTGCTGCTGCTGCTGGTGGTGTGTAGGCAACGTGGCACTGAAGTCTGGAGACTTGGGTCCTACTGACCATGTATGACCTTGAATCGGCCATTGTCTCTCCCTAGGCTACCTTTTCCCCACCTACAAACAGGAACTGCGGGATTTCCCAAACTTGGGTCAATTCTTACCAGTAACATGATTTTTACCATATTGATGCACTGGTTCTCTTATTATTGACTTTGACTACTTTTAATCAACTCATTTGTACCTAATTTTAAAACTTATTAAAAGAAGAAACTAGTTTCATTTCCCCTAGTAGAAGTCCCCCGTAACAGTATGTAACAAATAGCAGATTAAGTTTGTCAGATAGAGGTTGCCTGTTACAGGTACACATGGTTTGGCTCAGAGGGTTCTTCTGGGTAACGTCACACCAAAGATCAAGGCCAAGAGGTCAGGGCAGGGACTTGCTCTACCTCCTTCTCAGTTTCTGAATACTCCTTGAGTCTCTCCACGGCCACAATGTTGGTCTCCATCTCCGACGACATCCGAACAAGCCAGTTCAAGTAGGTGGTAACCTGTGAGCAGAAGGATCACACGGAGCTTCTAGAGTGAGCTTGAGTTGCTTTATTTTCATGAAGTGATTATGAGTTGTGAAGTATTTCAGATAAGAACAGAATAGAAAACAGCAACCCCACACAGAGCCTTCACCAGACTTGCTCTACTGCATCTCTTAAGCAAGCACATTTCAAAATCCCCTAGGGGCCATACTATGGGCCACCTATGTGTCAAAAAAGGAAATAATGAGAAAGTCTTTTGAACTAGAAAACAATGGAAAAATACAATGTATCAAAATTGGGGAGATGCAGCTGAAGCAGTTCTTTGAGGGAAATTTATAGTGTTTATAAAGTATTTCTCTTGTAGTTGGAGGCATCCAGGCCATGTGTCTAATTTCTTTCCTGCTCCAGTCAGTCACTGGGCTTTAGACTTGCTCCTCAAACTCCACTTAGGCCCTTTCCTCCTCTGCATTCCTTCCCAAAGCAAAGACAGTTGGCTTCCCCGTTAAGAGAACTGAAAAATCCAGCATGAGCGTCCCCTCTTACCTGCAATGAGTAAGACACTGAGAGGCCCACCAAGCCGGCGCTGAGGCTGTGCCGGGAGATCACTGCAAAAAGGGCTGCAAACAGGACAATGCAGTTGCCCACACATTCCAGCCGCACAGCCAACCACCTGCGTGAGACACACATGCCTGGAGTCAACTTGTTCAGACCTGGTTTCCAGTTCCAAAGGGAGGTACTTCACTAACGAAATAACCCCTGATAGTTCTGAGAGAGGCCTTTCCTGCCCTGCTCCTAGGACACACAGGGAAGGAGGGCCAAAGAGGCAGTTTCAGTAATTCCTTATTCATCTGGCAACCCCAGGGATTAAGACAGTGCTCTGGAAGCAGTCTTCCCAGGAAACTGAAGCTTGCTTTTCTATTTTTATTTATTTATTTTTCTTTCTTTCTTTATTTATTTTCTTTTCTGAAGCTGGAAACGGGGAGAGACAGTCAGACAGACTCCCGCATGCGCCCGACCGGGATCCACCAGGCACGCCCACCAGGGGCGAAGCTCTGCCCCTCCGGGGCGTCGCTCTGCCGCGACCAGAGCCACTCTAGCGCCTGGGGCAGAGGCCAAGGAGCCATCCCCAGCGCCCGGGCCATCTTTGCTCCAATGGAGCCTTGGCTGCGGGAGGGGAAGAGAGAGACAGAGAGGAAGGAGGGTTGGGGGTGGAGAAGCAAATGGGCGCTTCTCCTATGTGCCCTGGCCGGGAATTGAACCCGGGTCCCCCCGCACGCCAGGCCGACGCTCTACCGCTGAGCCAACCAGCCAGGGCCTGAAGCTTGTTTTTTTAAGAGCCAACTTTTTTTCACTGAAACCTTTAAAACATAGCCATGTGTACATTTTTTAAAAACAGATGTCCTGAAAGTTAATATTAAGAAATCATCAAATAAGAGGAACCAATGATTTAAAATAACCTTCTCTTGGTGGGGGGTGGGGTAGTGAGGAAATACACCCCCCCCATTTTCAATGTAGATGTAAGTGTTCCCAGACTCAGATCATCCTCATCTCAGAAACATTAAAATATATTACTTTACCTTTTAAAATATGTTTTAATGGTTTAAAGGTAACTTTTGTAAGATACCACACAGCATTCGGAATATTATTGTAATATTTGAAAATGTAAAGCATTCTAGGGAGATGGATTCCCTTTTCTCCACTACACCCCTTAAGATCTACATGACTGATCTTCATGGGGGTGAGCAACTCCCACAGACAGACACACATTTTGACCAACTCCCTAAAAGTTCTGCAAGGAAAGGCAAGGTCTCCACTAATCCGTGGTCTCCCACCCAGCCTTACACTCTCGGATCATATCGTGCACAGCGGACCATGTCCAGGATGCTGCTGCCCCTCCCCCAGCGTCTTCTTCCCACATCTCAAAAATACATCAGGATGCAAGTGAGGGAGGAGGATATTGTAGGGATACGTCGGACACTTTTCTAAATTCAGTCAATAATTAGCAAACTTCTTTTCTTTTTCTGTTTTTTTTGGGGGGGTTGTATTTTTCTGAAGTTGGAAACGGGGAGGCAGTCAGACAGACTCCCACACGCGCCCGACTGGAATCCACCCGGCACGCCCACCAGGGGACGATGGTCCGCCCATCTGGGGCGTCACTCTGTTGCAACCAGAGCCATTCTAGCACCTGAGGCAGAGGCCACAGAGCCATCTTCAGCACCTGGGCCATCTTTGCTCCAATGGAGCCTTGGCTGCGGGAGGGGAAGAGAGAGACAGAGAGGAAGGAGAGGGAGAGAAGTGGAGAAGCAGATGAGTGCTTCTCCTGTGTGTCCTGGCCGGGAATCGAACCCGGGACTCCTGAACGCCAGGCTGACACTCTACCAGCGAGCCAACTGGCCAGGGCCTCCTTTTCTGTTTTTGATTCATGCTACTTAACTATTCTTTTTTTTTTTTTGTATTTTTCTGAAGTTGGAAACAGGAAGGTAGTCAGACTCCTGCATGCGCCCAACCGGGATCCACTGGCATGCCCACTAGGGGGCAATGTTCTGCCCATCTGGGCGTTGCTCTGTTGCAACCAGAGCCATTCTAGCACCTGAGGCAGAGGCCATGGAGCCATCCTCAGCACCTGGGCCAACTTTGCTTCAATGGAGCCTCGGCTGCGGGAGGGGAAGAGAGAGACAGAGAGGAAGGAGAGGGGGAGGGGTGGAGAAGCAGTGGGCGCTTCTCCTGTGTGCCCTGGCCAGGAATCGAACCCGAGACTCTTGCACGCCAGGCCGATGCTCTACCACTGAGCCAACTGGCCAGGGTACTTAACCATTCTTGATGCCCCAAATGGCAATTCACATGGTTCAACCTAATATTAGTAATTTGCTTCTGATACACATCATGGGGGAAGGGGGTTGGGGGTGATCACCCTTCAGCTGGGAACTATGGTAGTAACACACTCAATAGCTGAGCTTGTCCATCACTGATGATCTTGGATCCCCAGGATGACAGCTCAAGGGCAGGTTCTGCAGCATTTTCTGGCTCTAGAACAGTGGTTCTCAACCTTTCTAATGCCGTGACCCCGCAATACAGTTCCTTATGTTGCGGTGACCCCAAATCAAAAAATAATTTTGGTGGCTACTTCATAACTGTAATTTTGCTACAGTTATGATTCGGAATGTAAATACCTGATATGCATTATGTATTTTCCGATGACTTTAGGCGACCCCGCTGGGGTCGCGACCCACAAGTTGAGAACTGCTGCTCTAGAAGAACTCTCTGTCCCTGCACTTGAACGCCCATGGAGTGCTAGGTGCTCACAGTGGTCCTGTCTGCTCTTACTGGGTATTCTGTACTTACGAAGTCGAGCCATTCTCTCTGGGAGGGTCTGAGTTTGGCTTCACACTCTCCTCCAGGGACTAAGGCAGTTCTCACGCCCCTCTGTCAGACCCACTGTGCCCACCTGTTGGCCACAATGCTGGGGTAATAGGCCTTCTGGTTCTCGTCCACCTTCAGGTCGCTCTGGCGGATGAAGCGCTCCTGTTCCGCAAAGGCCCGGATGACACTGACCCCTAGCAGGGTCTCGTTGAAATGGGAGTAAACGGGGGAGCGGCTGACCGATTCGAGGCGCTTCAGCTGCCGAGAGGAGGCCACGTAGAACCTCTGTGGGGACAGAATGAACAGGGGAGTCAGTGGAGCTGCCTTCATCCTAGCCTCCCAGGGCTGTGCCAGAGGAAGTCTAGACGTAAATGATGCCTCGGAGGAGAAACGCTGGAGCTGGGCTGCTCTTAACAGGTGTCTCTGCTCAGCTGGTGAACCGCAGGCCCAGATCCAAGGACAACAGCGGCAGAGATGACAATAATAATAGCTAACACTTACACAGAGCTCAACCCCCATCCCCAGCATTGTTTTACGTCCTTTCACATGTATCAGCTCACTGGATCCTCACCAAAAGCCTCTAAGGTACTCAGTCCTTTCTCACCAGCAGTAAGCAAGGCACAAAGACGTTAGCTAACTAACCCCCTTCCTAAGACCACGTGGCTGGGAAGTGCAGAGCTGGAATTCGAACCCAGACAGCTTGGCTGCAAAGTGCTAACCTCCACACCACACAGCCTCTCTGAAGTCACTGACCTCTGGGGTTTCACAGATGCAGCAGTGAGACTTCAGGCACAGGTTTTGAGGACAACCAGACCTAAGTCCAAACCCTGACCAACCGTCCCTCTGAGCAGAGACCACACCTGCCCCTTGCCCTGTCCCAAGCATCAGCCAGGGCCTGGCCCTGAGCAGCCTCGATAAGCTCGAGCTGGAAACGGAACAAAGGCAAGTCACCACTGGAAGCTTCGAGGAGCTGTGAACAGACGCTGGACCGGTCGCCTAAGGCCACCTGAGCTCTCCTGGCCTGAGTTTCCTCATCTGTACAAATGGAACCGGTGAGACGGAGGGTGCCAACTGCAGAGGTGCTAAAGAACAGAATGTACATGTAACTGCTTTAGAAACAGGAGAGCCAGACAAATGAACAGAGTGGTTAGGGACACGACCTCCCTGCCCTGCAACAGGTGCCCTGGGCCTGTTGCATCTTGGAGCAGAGACCTTTCACAGAGAACACCCAATATATAATAGGTGGCTCTCATGGGGCCTCCAAGGTCATAGCTTCTTCCTGGATGACCACTGTTGGGCAGTTTTCTGGAGCCTCAAAACCTCTGAACCAACCAACCAGGGCAGTCCTGGGACAAGTATTCTGCCAATTTCCTTAGTGTGGGTCATGTGCCATCTCCCCTCCAGCGGCTCCCACTGCCTTGAATGAAATCCAAACCCCAGAGCAAGGACCACACCCTTGGGGATCCACCCTCATTACCTGCGACTGGGATCACCTCCTCTCACTGGCTTGCTTTCTAAACATCCCGAGCAGAAACTGCTCTGAAGCGTTTTACCTGCTCAACTGACTAGACCTGTCAGGTTCTCAGAATTTTATTTACTGTAAAAATCTAAATCTAAACTCAGACAAATTTTTGTTAAAGAATATCTGATTTTAAAAAACAAAACAAAAAAACTCAAAAAAACTATTAGCTTCCCTTTGAAACTGTCCCAGAGATATCATCCCCTGTCTGGACGGGCCTTACTCCTCAGAGACCAGGGCAGTGCCCGGTGCTGGCGAATGACAATGACCGCTCCTGAGCAGGGCTAAGCTACTATGAGACACACAGGCAGTGGTTTCACAGCTGCCTAACAATTCCCTATGGCAGTGATTCCCAACCCCCGGGCCACGGACCGGTACCAGTCCGTGGGCCATCCGTCTAAGACTCATTCTTGATGCTTATCTTGTAAGTTCAACAACTATATTTAAAAATACCACAGTTTTTACACTGGTCGTATAATTTTATTTTGTGCATTTATCCGTCCCACCCTAAATGCTGGTCCGTGAAAATATTTTCTGACATTAAACCAGTCCGTGGCCCAAAAAAGGTTGGGGACCACTGCCCTACGGCAGAAGTGCCCCTCCCCCAGCAACATGGAAACCCCACAGCGTTCTGCGTCTTCTTACTTCATACGTTACCTTTTTATAAAAATGACTTGCTTTAAAATTATAACAGTAATGCATATCCATTTAAAAAATTTGGAGGGTTAGTGATATACACAGGAAGATTAAATAAATATTATATTAAGTCCACATCCTGAGATAAATAAGCACGATTCAAATTTCAGTGTATAGCCTTTTAGATCTTTTTCCAAAAGAGTGTGTGTGTGTATATATATGTGTGTGTGTGTGTGTGCATACACATCCATCCACACATACATCTAAAAGCCACTTTTCAACTGAGAAGTAACACACATGTGCCGGAAGGCGCACTAAATCTTTACAGCTTCATGGACTTTTACATTTACTATACATACTGGTACACCCGCTACCTGAAAAAGGTCTGGAACATTTTCAGCACCCCAGTGAATTCCCGTGCCCTCTCACAGTCAACCTGCAGCCAGCACTCCGACTTCTGTGAGATCACACAGTATGTCCTGTCTCGTGCCTGGCTTCTTCTGGTCTACAGAGTCTCTGCGACACTCATTCACACTGTGCGTGCGTCCGCGGCACTCATCCACGCGGTGTGTGTATTTGCGACTTTCACCCACGCTGTGTATCAGGAGTTCCTTTTCACTGCTGAGTCACTTCTGTTGTATAAATACCCCACACTGTATTTATTCACTCTCCTGTAATGGACATTCAAGTTGTTTCTAGTTTGGGGCTTTTCCGAGTCGAGATGCGAAGAACATTCTAGCATAGTTTTGTTTTTTTTGTTTTTGGCCAAATAAATTCTCTAAATTCTTCTACATATATACAGAGGAGTGAGACTGCTGGGTTACAGGGTAAGTTTATATTTAGCTAAAACCCATTACAAAAAAAAAAGAAAAAACACCAAAACTCTCCCATAATCCCAACCCTCAGACCGGCGATGTTTTCATTTTTTGCCTCCTTTTCCAGTCCTGCCCACACACATTATGCATTTTGTCTTAGTTAAAATGACAGTGTGCATACAACATGATCCTTTGCTAAATTCATTTCCTTTGTTGTTTAAAAATAAAATCGGTGGTTTGCAACAGCATCTTCCTACGTATCCCTCCCTGGTCAAAGGTATACACGCTCCTATCTCGGAACTCTGTGCTGTGCCCGAGGCCCCAACCGGCAGGTATTTGAGCTGCTTCAAATGCTGCACTTGGTTTATTTTGTTCTTTTTGAAGTGGGTCTTTCAGGAACATTTCCAGCCACAGTATGACCATGGATAACATTTTTGGTAAGTGAAGCCTGATGATTTTCCGAAGTTGGCACCAAGTTGAAGAGAATACATTGAGGAGTAGACTCTGTTCTCCCTGGTTCCACCCATGTCCACGCTGGGCCGTGCTGTATCGGGGTCCGGCTGGCTGGACCAAGGCCTCCCGTGGGGCCCTACGTGAACAGGCTTTAGGGCCGTTTGAGGTATGAAGCATTCACAATTTCTTGTGTTGCAGTTGTTAGGCTCCCATCTAAACCCCATCCTGCCTGACTCGGTGGGTGGTGCAGTGAATAGAGTGTCAGCTTGGGACACTGAGGACCCAGGTTCGAAACCCCAAGGTTGCTGGCTTGAGTGCAAGCTCATCCAGCTTGAGTGCAGGATCACAGACATGACCCCATGGTCACTGGCTTGAGCAAGGGGTCACTGGCTCGGCTGAAGCCCCCCAGTCAAGGCACATATGAGAAAGCAATCAATGAACAACTAAGGTGCCACAACGAAGAATTGATGCTTCTCATCTCTCTCCCTTCCTGTCTGTCTATCACTATCTATCCCTCTCTCGGTCTCTTTCACGATAGATAGCTAGCTAGATAGATACATTTCCACCAGCAACTGAGCTGCAGGTGACTTTTTAGGGGTAAGAAGAGCCAGGCAGCCCCGTGGTTACCAGCACAGCTTTGGAATCAGACTGATGTGAGTTCATACTGCCGGCTCTGCCATTAGGGCCTCGACATGCTCCTCTGTCAGCTGGGAACACCAGCTGTGCTGCACGGCCTAAGAAACTGCAAACGACGCTGACTCAGATCTCAGACTCCTTGCCCCGTTTCCCTTCCTTCCTCTTGTTTTCTGAAATACAGATGTGAAGTCCGGGATATTAATAAAACCCTGGAACTGCCATACCAGCCCTGAATGGCCTGCCTCTGTACTTCTACTTCGAGAGAAAAATAATTGCCCCCTGGATGCCTCTGTACAGTCTCACTGTAGACTTTTAACTGCTTGTTTAAGCTGCTCTGACTCACAGCTCCCTTATCTTAACGGGGCTTAAACTACAGAATTTCATAAAATCCTTAAGATAAAAATATCTTTATAGCTGCACCTTTTTACTTTTATACTTAAAGCTACAAAAGTAAAACTTATTAGAAAAAAGGACATTCGGTTATCACAAGCTAAAAACCACCAACTACGGTACTCAAACCCGACGAGAAGTCCAACACTCCCCCAGCAAGCCCGCCACAGCTCCACGCGAGGGAAAGGCTACGACGAAGCGAGCCCTGTGCTCCAGTGGGAACACAGGACACAGCAGGGCTTTGTCTGAACACCGAGAGCCCACCTCTCACCTGGACAAAGAAGTAGATGAGGCCCAGGGGCGGGATGATGACAGCGGCGATGGGCGTGGCCAGCAGGATGATGATGCAGGCGCCGATGACATTGAACAGGGAGCCCATGAACATCTTGATGACCTGCGGGATCATGGAATCCACCGTGTCCATCTCCTTGGAGAAGCGGTTCACCAGGTTCCCACTGGGCGTCCGCTCGAAGAAGCTCATGGGTGACCGCAGGACATTATGCAGCAGGTCCAGGTGCAGGCGGCGGGAGGCGAAGATGCCCCCGATGGACAACGCCATGGAGTAGCCAAACACTCCAATACCTGCAAACACTCTCACGTTAACTCCGCGATGGGGGGAGGGGCCAACCTGGGGCTGGGACAGGTAGCCATGTGACCATATCGATGAAGCAGGGCTGGACCCCCAGCTTATAATAACAACAACAACAACAATAATAATAATAATAATGGCTATTATTTATTGAACACTTATTATGTGCTAAGCACAGTACTGGAGTTTTATAGGTATCTAATCTTTAGAACTCTGTATAAATTAGATCACTACCCATCTCAGAGACAAGAAACTGAAGCTCAGACAAATGAATTCCTTCACCATCAATATTCTCAGCCAATCAGAAGCAGAGGTGGGGTTCTCTAATCCAGGTAGCCTGCTCCAGGCTCACGCTCTCAACCCATAGGCCATACTACTCGGGACCAGCCCAGTGTAAGGAACAGTCTACATCTGTAATGTTCAACGTAGCAGCCTCACGCCATGTGTGGCCCCGAGTGCTTGAAACGTGGCTAGTGCAATGGAACAACTCAATTTTAACTTTTAATTAATCTTAATGAACTGAAATTCAAACAGCTACCTGTTCAGTGACTACCATTACAGGCTAGCACAGTTCTAGAACACTGTTGCTGTGTGAGCCCAGGAAAATACCACACCCTCTCTGTGCACAACCTCCCCTCAATTATAATTTGGAGCCCACAGTCCTTTGCCTCTCATGAGGGCACTGCAGAAACCAAGAAATGTAAGAAATCCATGTCTGGTCTTCTGGGGTCTTCCAAAGTCATCTCCTGGAGTTCAACAGGCACCTGTGTCTCCTCCAGACAACCCCTAGAAGGGCATCACTGTGGAGAGGCGACTTCATAGGGACAGAGAGGCTTCTATCGTGCCCTCCTTAATCAAGGAAGAAACCCAAGTGGAGGGGCTAGAGCAGGGGGAGTCAACCTTTTTATACCTACCGCCCACTTCTGTATCTCTGTTAGTAGTAACATTTTCTAACCGCCCACCAGTTCCACAGTAATGGTGATTTATAAAGTAGGGAAGTCACTTGACTTTATAAAATTTATAAAGCAGAGTTACAGCAAGTTAAAGCATATAATAATAATTACTTACCAAGTACTTTATGTCGGATTTTTGCTAAGTTTGGCAGATTAAATCTTTATAAAACAACTTATTATAGTTAAATCTATCTTTTTATTTATACTTTGGTTGCTCTGCTACCGCTCACCATGAAAGCTGGAACGCCCACTAGAGGGCGGCAGAGACCAGGTTGACTACCACTGGTCTAAAGGAACAGGCCCTGCAGCCAACACTGTCAAATTTTGTTTCTGTCACCTACCAGGTGTGGGACCTTCCACAAGTCACTTAACCTCACTGCACCTCGGTTTCCCCATCTGTAACGTGAGACAATCCTTATAGCACTGTCAACTATGTATGCATTTATTATATGTACTAGATACCATAGACATTGAATGCACATGTGTGTATACAGACACAGCTTTATGAGCACATGAACACACAGCTAACGTAGTATGTAGTGTAGCAGTTAAGAGTGTGGGCTCTAAGCCAGACTGCCACGCTCAATGCCACAAATCAGCACGAGTTAGGGCAACTTACTCTCACTGGGCCTCAGTTTCTATATCTCTAAAATGGAGGGAATATTAGCTCCTACCTCATGGGATTGCTACAAGGGTAAAACAAATTAAAACACATCTAAGTGTGAAGAACAGAACCAGACACCAAGTAAGTGCTTGGTCTACACTAGCTGTTAGTACCGATGCTGCTGTGTTTGGGGACTTTCTTGGGACCACACAAAGGGTACACAGCAGGGCCTCTCACCACTGAATGTGGTGCCAGAGAATTCTCTGCTGTTGGGTCTGTGCTGTGCTCTGCAGGACGCTCAGCAACACCCCTGGTCTCTAGATGCCATAGCACCCACCCCACTCAGAGGTTCTGACAACCAAAAGGATCCCCGGACATTACCAAATGTCCCCTGGGAGTCAACACTACACCCATTAATAAGTCCCACCCTCAGAAAGCAGTTAAAAGTCTACAATGAGACTGTACAGAGGCATCCAGGGGGCAACAAGGACACTTGTTCATTAATGCTCCAGGTGGCCCGTCTTCCTCCACTTTCCCCATCTGTGAAATGGGCACACTGGAGCTCCTCTCTAGCTCCTGTGTGAAACAAAGCATTCAGAACACATTGGTTCCACAAATACTTGAGTGTCTGCTATGCATGTGTCAGGTACCATTCCTCTCAGCTGGGCTTAGTTGAGGGGCTACAGAACCCTGACAGTGGGGGACCAAGTCTCTAACGAGACACTAAAGTGGTTGCAAATGCCAAAACGAGGCAGGACAGGGGATGGTGCGGGCGGGGAGGGGGCGCAGCTCCTACCTTGAGAGATGCCCAGGGCTCCATAGACGCTCAGCCGGACTTGAGTGTGCTCCTGGGTCCCGTTGACGATGGGGTCATCAGTCCAGAGACTGAGCCAATAGTTAGAGGCCAGGGCAGCAACGTGGTTACACAAGAAAAGGAAGATGCTCAGGAAGGAGATGAAAAGCCCAATGGCCTTCATGTAGTCCCAGTACACGGAGAGCTTGACCTGGAGCCGCGGGAAAGAAGGCATCTGACCTGGTGCACCACACCCACCCGAGGTCCGCACCTGCGCTCAGATCTACGGCTCCTGCCCCCTCAGTTATCTGACAAAGAAAGTCAGCAGCAGAGTCAAGGTCCCTGCCCCTGCTGGGCTTGGCTTCAACAAACTCCAGGTATCTTTCCTCTCAGGTGTGCTCACGGTCGTATCACACCTTGCAGGCTGAATCTGAGGTCGGAAAAGTCCTGTCTGAATTTACAGTCCAGTTCACATGTAACATGTGAAAGGTCAGAGGTCGGATGTATAACTAAGAGCTTCCTTTTTCCTTTTTCATGTCTCTGTTCTTCAACTCACATAGTGGGAAGGCGGTGTCAGCACAAAGAACACGTTTATCACACCACTTGGTGCCTCCTGTAGCTGAGCACTTGCTGTCCCTGAATGACTGTGGGACTCGGGACGCCTTCCCCATGAGCAGTGGGACGTGGCAGCGTGGGAGGCAGAAGTGGCCGGGTGGCTTAACCCAGCTTCACTCTTGGTCCAACTTTGGCGACTCATTACCCCCTTCCTCTGTCTCCGTTTTCCTTGCATACAAAATGTAGGTAATACTGGGACCCATCTCCTCTGGGCTGCGGGGTTAATGGGGATTAAATCGTCCTTCCTTCTCAAGTCCTTGACTCGGGGCCTTCTCTCTGACTCCCTGCAGGGCCTGTGACAGCAGGGGGAGGACACACACCGCCCCATCTGCCCCAGGCCACAGGTGTGACGGCAAGACGAGGGGAGGAGCTGGGAGCAGAGGTCCCACAATCAGGGGTTGGTTGTTTTTGTGTACTTATTTTTTACTTAATTAAAAAATTCAATTCCCTGTTCTTTTGGATCACTGCTACAAGTAGAAAATTATTGGCACTTGGTCAATACAGGTGATTGTAAAAAAAAAAAAAAATACACCAAAACAAAAGCTTTAAACCCGCTCTGTTGTTATAAAGAAATGTTAGCAATTGTTGGTGCTAGAGACATTTGTTCGTTATCCACCAAAATTCATGTTGAAGTCCTACCCTCTACGTGATGGTATTCGGCACTGGGGCCTTTGAGAGGTGACTCATTCCAGGAAGGTGAATGGATTAGTGCTCTCATAAAAGGAGGCCCCAGGCTCCCCCAGCCCCTTCGGCGACCAGCCACCGGAGGACACAAGAAGACAGCTGTCTATGAACGAGGAGGCGGGGTCTCACCAGACACTGAAGCTGCTGGCACCCTGATCTTGGACTTCCAGCCTCCAGAAGTGTGAACAATAAATGCACATTGTTCCTGAGTCACCCAGTCTACGAGATTCTGTTACAGCAGCCCAAATGCACTAAAACAGTTAGATATTAAAGACAAGCTAGCAACCAACATTCTCACTGATGTAATCCTAAGGGCGAAAAGAGAAATGAAAAAAGTATTTCTTCTGACTGCGTAACTTAACATTCTTTAGCGCTGTGTCTGCAGCAGCCTGAAACCATCTCGCATAAAACAGAACCCCACGTGGAGGGAAGCCCTGATTTCAAGCAACCAGGCTGCCTCTTGCTAAGGGGAGGCCCCCAGCTGCTCGAAGGAGGTGGCAGCAAATGCAGCAGAGACCATAAATGTCAACCCTGGAGTCGGACTGCCAGGGTTCAAAGCCCAGCTCTGCTACTCATCAGCCGCGACCCTGGATGACTCACCGAGGCTCTCAGGCCTTGGTTTCCAGCACTTGAAACAGTACTTTTATAGGCTTCTTGAGAGGAAGACATGAGTGAATATAAACAAAGGCCTCTGCCCAGGGGCCAGCACACACTGACGGGCTGTAAACGCAACCATGGCCCCCAGTTCGGGGCCAGCCCTCACCTGCCCTGTTTGAGCCTTGTCTGCCTCCATCATCTTCCAGGTGTCCTCCTTGGCCCCGGCCCTCTGCAGCTCGGCAGTGCTGTTGTGGTGCCGGCTGGCATCCCCGCTGTAGGAGGAGGAGTGGCTGAGCTGTCTGGGGAGAGCAAGGCATGCGGGTGTCAACCAATGGAAGTCTTGGGCAGGGACAGCAACCCCAACAAGGTACCAGGCCAGTTCAATCCTCTGATTTCATAGTGAAATCCAGAGGGCCCCACGAAAGAAGTGTTCCTGTATGCAGGCATTATTCAAAAAGCATTTCTTGCCCACCAGTGGTCATCAGCTTTATGCACACCATCATAGATTATCATAGATCATGTGACCCAGAAATCTTTCCTCCCTGAGGCAGTCCTGTTCCTGGGGACTTACAACCTTGGGGAATGGCGTGGGTGTGTGTGTATGTGCACGCGCATGCGGGCACACGTGCATGAGACCACAGGAACATCCCCTCTCTCAGCCACGGCTCAGACCCACACAAGCAAAGGTGATGGAGTGACCTGTCTTGGTCAGCGACTCTCTCCTGCCTTCTTGGTCTTGCTGCCTCCATGAAGCAAGCAGCCAGACTGGAGAGGCTGGGAGCTGGGAGCTGAGGACAGCCTCCTGCCTCCAGCCTCCAGCCAGTTAGGAAATGAGGAACTGAGTCCTGCCAACAGCTGCATGAAGCTGGCAGCAGACCTGTCCCCAGCTGAGCCTTCAGATAAGACCCTAGCCTGGCTGACACCTTGGCTGCAGCCTGTGCGAGTCACTGAGCAGAGGAGCCAGCTAAGCTACACCCAGACCCCCCAAGACACAGAAACCATGAGACGACAAACCATTAAGTTTGTGGTCATTTGTTACGTAGCAAACAGAAGACAAATAACCCCAGTGTTCTGCATGTTTCCGCTCAGTCTGCCCACGGCTCTCTCCAGTTTGCATCCCATCACCTGCCCCTGTATTCCAGGACCACCCGTAGACACCGCCTCATCTCAGCTACTTCAGCAAATTCTTAGGTGGCAGCAACTGTGACTGATTATGCTAGCCACCTGCCTGAACCTGGCAGTGATCCCGTGTCCCTGGTGTGACTCCAGGCGAGGCTCTGAGTGCTTCACGCACATACGCCTAGCTCCGCCTCAACAGGTGCACCTGTCCCATCTGATACAAAGCTGAGTCCAGGAGGGTACTGTGGCTCGTGTTCTGAGGGCAGAGCAGCTCATACAAACCTCCTTCCCAGCCCCATTTCTGTAAAGTCCCTCTACCCCCAACAGAATTAGGTCCAGGCAGCCCCAGCTCGCCCAATAATGACCAAGTGCTGCTTACTGAGGGCTGGTGGCACAAGGCACTGTCCTAAGTGCTTCACAGGTACCATATCATGCAAGCCTTACCACAACCTTTGTGGCAGGTACACCACAGACCCTATTTGACAGCGGAGAAAACTGACACACAGAGAGGTTATGCAACAAAGTCCATACAATGTGGCTCCTTGCTCCTCCAAACACCCAGTGATCTCACTGAATGCAATCTCTTTTAAAGCACCAAAGTGTAGAACTTAGCTCTAAGTGGTCCTGGGTTGAAATTCCAGCTCAGCTTCTCTCTAGCTGTATAACCTGTGGCGAGCTATCAGTTTGCTCATCTGTAAAATGGGAAGGTGACAGTAACTACCTCCAGGTTCAATAGACTGCACAGGGCTTGGCACTACGCCCAGGTCCTAATAATGCATAAAACGCAGAGGTCACTATTATGGTGACTATTTTAGATCGAATGCTTGTTCTTAACACCTCAACCTTTCCGGCCCTGCAGAGTGCCTTGAGCAAAAACCCACACCATGAGGGGAACCTGAGTGTCAGAGTGCAGACCAGTGGTTAAACCACAAGGCCTGTGTGGATCGGGCCACCTGGTGGGCACAGTGCCAGGGTCCCCCTCAGGCTTCTGTGCTCTGGAGAGTGAGGTTCCTGTAAGGATTGGGGGTGGGGGGCGAGAAAGCCCGCACTTTCCACGACCCTAGAGAGCTGAAGGCCTTTTTTGGTAGGTCGAGCCAAGCTGTTGGCACCCTGTACCTCCTCTCTCCCCACAAGCAGGGGGCAGAAATGTGAGGCTGGAACGTGGAGACCCCTTACCTCTGCAGCTGCTTCCCCGCAGTGTCTGTCATTGACACCCTGTACCTCCTCTCTCCCCACAAGCAGGGGGCAGAAATGTGACGCTGGAACGTGGAGACCCCTTACCTCTGCAGCTGCTTCCCCGCAGTGTCCGTCATTGGCACCCTGTACCTCCTCTCTCCCCACAAGCAGGGGGCAGAAATGTGACGCTGGAACGTGGAGACCCCTTACCTCTGCAGCTGCTTCCCCACAGTGTCCGTCACCACCATGCCGTTCTCCATCTGCCTCGCCTCCTTCCCCGGACCGCCCATGCCTGCTAATCCTGGCAGAAGACAGAGAAAGGAAAGGGGCAATCATGGTTTCAAGAGCCAAGGCTAAACCAAAGACAAGGAAAGCCTGTCACTCTGGGGAGAGATGGCAGAAAACCTGGCCTTCAGGAAGCTCAAAGAGCAAATCCCACTTTGCTGGGCCTGGAAGCAGGCTCCCGGCTGGGTGCAGGAGCTAACTGCTAGTTCGCTCGGGGCAGGGATGTTGGTTTGCAACTGTCTCAAGGATCCCATTAGCTGAGGGTGTTAGGCCTGAGCAGGTGACCTGTGCCAGCAGCAATGGGTACAAACCAGTTAAGTTGACAGTCTCCCTGCTGCAGGAAGCTTGGCTAGCGGAGGGGGGGGCAGGGTGCAAGGATCAGGCGGAGGGGGGGGCAGGGTGCAAGGATCAGGTGGGGGTAGGCACAGCTCTCTGGTCCCCAAGCATCCCAAGCAGGAGTGATACTCAAATAAAACCCAGTTTTGACAGGGGCCCCAGCCAATCAAGTGCCTGGGGTAGCCTGTCGAGTTAACCCTTTGGTTGCCTAATCAAGGATGCTCAAGGTCTAGGGTAGGGGGTACCTGCACCTCTGGCTGCTTCCCCAACAGTGAGGAAGTATTTTAATAACTGATATGGCCACCATGGGTATCTACCAGTCCCAGGAAAGGAAGTACCGACCATCCACACTAATCACTGTACCCTTGACGGTGACTGCTAACATTTATCAAGTGAGTGGGGGCCGCTGTGCTGTGCTGTGCTGTGCTGTGCTGAAATATATTCTCTCCTTCAATCTTCCCGCCTGCTCAGTGAGACACGGATGCCCCCGCCCTGCTCTCGTTTCTCCCTCTGGGGCTGGGGCGGGGGGAGCATGAGAGAGCAGAAGATATAGGACTCTGAAGGGAGGACCCCAGACGAGGAGGGGAGGGATGCAGGAGAGAAGTTACAAAAGGGGATAAATATGCAGCCAGGGTGACCCTGGGAACATGCTGATGTGACATGCATAAAGGCAGAGTCAAAAAGGCAGGCTCTCTGGGGTGACAGCCATGGGAAGACAAAAACAGAAAGCTAGGGCCCATTCCTAGGGTGAGGGGAGGAGGTCTGTGCCATGGTTCTCAATCTTGGCTGTGAACCAACCACCCAGCGATGCCCAGGGCGCAGCCCAGGCGCCTGCAGTGACTCTCCCAGGGAGACAGGGTCCCCACGCTGAGTTAGAGCACAGTCAGGTGTGAAGTGCTCTCTCACTTCCCAGCGGTGGGTATTGGGGAAATAATGAACCTCTAAGCCTCAACTACCACATCTGCAAAACGGGAGAGACAACAGCACGTACCCTGTAAGCAGGAAGACGAATGAGCTGTGCATGGTGCTTGGTAAGTCTAACACACCACTGTGGTGCTTATCATTTTCTGCATTTCAAATACGGTCTCCAGATAATTCTGGCACACAGCCAGGACTGAGAATCACTGCCTTAAACATTTCTTTTAATGTCAGCATCTTTGTTTTTAGTAAAAAAACAAAAAAACAAAAAAAAAAACCTAAACTAAACCAAAAAAATAAGAGTGTAACAGGCAGGACTTCCCATGCAGCCGCGTGCAGCCAGTGCTCACACACATGCATGGCACCTGGCACCAGGCCTGGCCTTGACCATCTTTCTCTGCGCAGGGATGGGGATGCCTGAAAACACTCCCAGAGACGCCTGTCCTGTGGGCAAGTGCTTCAGAGAGCCCGCTGTCCCACCTGGCTGCCCAAGCCACCTTCTGTAACCCTCAACCTTTGCTTCCTCCTGCTCCTCACTCGACACCAGCCCCAGGTCTGACGAGGGCCCCCACAGTGGCCTCTGGTAGCTGCCTCCTCTTGTCAACTCAATTAGCCCACAGGCTGATGCACCAATTGTGGCAGCTAGAAAATTCTCCTTCACAAGGGGAAGGACAGAGTCCGAGAAGGGCAACGTGAACGTGTCCTTCCATCCGTCGTCTTTGCAGGGCATTAGCCCTGCCTCTTCCTGTGGTCTTGGCAGACCTGTCAGGGTGCCCCAGGATCCCCCTACCCAAGGTCACCTCACCAGAGCCCCTCTCCCAGTGTTCTCATTTCCCGAGTCCTGTTGTCCATTTCTGCCTTTGGTTTCTGAGCTACCTGGTGTCCGTCCTTCCAGCAAGCACTCTTTTTGTTAAGTGGCTGGAGTCAGTTTCCGTGACCCTCTGCCTGGGCCTTCAGCCACACAATACAGCTTACAGAGGGCAGGAGGGCTGGGTCTGCTCCAGCGGCCAGTGCAGGCCTTCATATCACCCGAGGGAGATGGGGTGGCCTTTCCTGCTGAAATTCTGCTAGAAGACATCACCCTCTGGGCACCCACAGCCACCTCAGTTACTCCATCAGGGGCGCATCACCTGCACCTGCTGGGCCCTGCCACGGTCTTGACCATGCCCGGGAGGTATGAGTGGCATAATAATCAAATAATCAGTAATAACCAAACTGCTGCCATTCGTGCCCATCTACCGTGTGCCAGGATCTCCTTCAAGGCGCGCTCATCATAGCCATTTGACCTGTGAGACAGTCACCCAGCTGATGGACAGGAGAGCTGGAGATTCAAGTGCCCAGCAGAAAGTCTGGACCACAGCAGGTGCCCAGTAAACGTTTGCTGGATGGACAATGGAAGGGGGTGGAAGGGCGAACGTCCGAGGCCCCTTCCCAGGCATGCAGCAACAGGACAAATCCCTCTACGACCTCATGCTGCAAGCACAGGCAAGTCTAACCCGCGTGTCACTGACCTTCCTCCTCCTCGGCCACCACTTTGCTGCCTGGGGAGTCACAAGAATCAAGAAAGTGTTAGGAACTGAGGCAAACTCTCTCCTTCAACCCCCATAATGCCCAGAGGGGATGAATGGACGCGTCTCTTAAGGGTGAGGGGCAAGGATGGTCAAGGAACCTGCTGCACTTGTGCCTCAGTTTCCCCATCCCACACATTCCAGGTGGATGCCTGACAAGCACACTGCACCAGGCCAGCACCTTTCTCTAAAAGCTGTAACTGTTAAGTGTTTAAACATAAAGAGAGCAGACCAACCTCTGTCTTTACACCTGTTTCACGGCAGCAGAGGGAAAGAAGAAGAGTATTACAGCATGCCAGGGCGGCGTGACAGTCGGGACAGTGCAGAGGTGGCCCGGGCAAACCACAGGCACTTTGCACGCACTTGATGGGCAGATGTCGTGTGAACGAGCAGAGCTGACCTGCTGATGCCAGATGGGGCCCCCATCGGCCACGTGGTGCCCTCTCACTGCCTGTACCCACAACGTGGCTTCTGAACCAGCCCTGAGAAAACTGGATGAAACCAGCTCCTCTGTTCTTCCAGTCCGGGGTATTCTGCAGCTGTGCTACTGTCCAAAGCCCACAGACCTATACAGACTGATTACATAGGGCATGACTGCAATAATCAAGGGGTAATCCAATCACTCCCTCAGCACATTTATAGCCTACCAGGGGACAGTCACTGTTCTCAGTCCAGAGGTGACCAAAAAGCCCTCATGGAGCTTAAACTCCCAGGGGGAGAAAAACACAATCAACAAACCAGCAGATCAGAATTTACCGTCAGGCAGTGATAAGCACCACGAAGAAACATGAAGCAGGGTAATGGGCAAAACCAATGATGCTGTGAAATAATAATTCTTGTTCATTTGTTTTGTTTTCTTTTGTTTTTTAAGCAAAGACAAGAAACTTGTTAATTGCATGAGTGTTCCTGGAGTGTTTCTAGGCACCAGATGGGGGGGCTGTGAAGTTGATTACCCAGGCTCTGTCCCTGCCCTTGAACCCCTGACGCGCTGCCTGGGCTGTGTGTGCTCAGCCGGCTGCTGGCCCTCCAAGCAGGCACCTCACGGGCTCACTGTTTATTCCAGCAATACTGCCTTTACTCAAGAAGGTTCTGGAACTCCGCTTGGGCCAGGGCCAGCGGGCAAGCCTCCCTAAGGGAAGGATCCAAGTCACTGCTTTGTAGTCAACGCCTCGCTTTTGACCAAAAACGGAAGTAACCAGCTGCATCACCCCACCCTGCCCCCCCAACACTGGGTCCTGAAGGTTCTTTATACTCAAAAGAGGAAGAAACAGGGCCACTGAGGACAGCCGAAAGGAATGTGCTGTCAGCAGACGGACTCTCCAGCAGATGTTCAGTGTTTATGGCAGGGTTTTGTAATATAGGAAGACGCTTATGACGATATTAGGGGGGACGACAAGGAGGGGCAGGAGATTTGATGGAAAAAGAGACAGGTGGGAAAGAGGCCAAATGCCAAGGCAGTCCCCGCCCCTCGGGGAGGTGGGAGAGTGGAAGGAGGTTCTTTCTCCCGGTTCTCTGCGCTTTTCTACTGTTTGCTATTGTCTACAATGAGCAAAGATTGATAATATATATAATAAGTCAAGAAAAAAATCAGCAAAAATATGAAAGGGGGAAAAAATTAGTCATGGGATTATAAGAAACTTCAAACAAGGTTCTGAAAAGTGGATACATTGTCGGAATGAAGGTCTTTCTCCCAAGATAATGAGGAGGGGCCTGGGCAGCCCGACGTTGGAACAGGGTGGATTCCTCACCGTCCTGTGGGCAGAATGACCCTCTGCTGTCGGTGGGCGGGCTGTGTATGGTAGGGTGTTCAACAGCATCTCTAGTCTCTACCCACCAGATGCTGGTGGGACCCACCGCCAATCCCAGCCGTGACAACAATCATGTCTGCAGGTGTTGCCAGGTTTCCCTGAAAAGCACAATGTTCCCTGGTGGAAACTGTGGCTCTCGGTTTGGTTCCTGACGAAGAAACCAGAGTCAAAGTGTTCTTCACCATTCAGGTACAAAGATTTTGAGACAATTTGTAAATCTCTTTCCCACCAAAAAAAAAAAAAAAAAAAAAGTTTCCTAGAAATCAGTATAATGAGTGTCCCTGGAGACGGACATCTCCCCACGCCAAGCCTGGTTCCATTATATCCCCCCCCTTCCTACCCCAATGAGAAAGAACCCCCCAAAACCAAACACTCCCCCTTCAGCCTGGGTATTCTAAAACAGACCTGATTAAGCCAACAAAGCAAAAAAGTTTCCCTTTAGGAGAGCCAAGAATGTGGTTCAAATAAATTCAAGGTCACTGGCACTTGGAGCTGGCTAAGCCAGGCTAGATCCTGACGCTGAGCCTTATCGCCGGGCCCTTCTGTGGAGGCAGAAAGAGAAGGGGCCACTGCAGAGACACAGGCCAAGGACTTTTGTGTCCTGCCTGGCAGGAAGCTGAGTGGCCGAACTGGGAAAATGACCACGCCGGGGTACTAGGATGGTGGACGTTATTTTCATCACCAAATTAAGTGCTGATGTGCACCCCAAAAAAGAGAAAAAGAAAAAAAGACATTGGCAGTGTTCCTGCAGCTGGGGAGGAAGGGAAGGGAAAAAAGCCATCTGTGGCCAACAGAGTTTGAGGACCTTCCCATTTACCTCAATAGAAAATGGATAGGGATCTCATTCTGGGAAAAAGACTCAGTTAAAGCCACACGTGTCAACTTGTAGATGGTTATTTTTGCTGAACTATAGCCCACAAAGCAGGTTGGTAAAATACAGTTATTCTAAAGTAGCCACCACCCATCATGTGACCTTGGCTTGACTTGGGTTTCACGGAAGGAGACTCTGCAGCAAGAGGAAGGTAAACTAGACTTAAGGAAGAACTTTCCAACCACAAGAGCGTGAACATGTAGAAACTCATTCAACCAGTGAGTTTAAAAGTTGAAGGGAGGATCAGCTATCTCATGTTGGCAAAAACAACAACAACAACAACAAAAAACACTGGCTCAGTGGTAGAGCATTGACCCAGAGTATGGATGTCCTGGGTTCAATTCCTGATTAGGGGACACAGGAGAAGAGTCCACCTGCTTCTCTCCCCCTCTCCCTCCTCTCTCTCTCTCTCTCTCTCTCCCTCTTTCTCTCTTTCCCTCCCGCAGCCATGGCTCCATTGACTCAAGTGCCTAGGCCCTGGGCACTGAGGATGGCTCCATCAAACCTCTGCCTCAGGCACTAAAAATAGCTTGGTTGTGAGCATCAGCCCAAGATAGGCAAAGCATGGCCCCAGATGGGGTTATCAGGGGAATCTGGTCCAGTACATGTAGAAGTCTAACTCTCTGTCTCTTTTCCTCTCACTTAAAAACAAAAAACAAAACAAAACTAGGGTGCAGAACAGCACTATTCATAATAGGCAAAACATGAAACCAACTCAACAATGTTCGTGAACTGATAGATACATAAAATGTGGTATGCTCACAAAATAAAATATTATTCAACAATCAAAAGAAATAAAGTACTGATACATGCTACCTCACAGAAAACGCTTAACAATGTCACACAAAGTGAAGAAAGCCAGTCACAAAATACCACATTATAGAAATGTCCAGGATAGACAAATCTATCACAATAGCAAGTAGATTAGTGGTCGCCTAGGGCTTGGGGGTCTGGGGTAAAATAGGAAGATGACTGCTAATGGACGCTACGTTTTCTTGAGGGCTGATGAAAAAGTTCTGAAACTGACTGTGGGTGATTGCACAACTCTGAATATACTAAAAACTACTGGATTAGGCCCTGGCCAGTTGGCTCAGCAGTAGAGCATCTGCCTGGCGTGTGGAGGTCCCAGGTTCAATTCCTGGTCGGGGCACACAGAAGTGACCATCTGCTTTTCCCTCCCTCCCCCCCTCCTCATTCTCTCTCTTCCTCTTCCCCAGCCATGGCTCAAACAGTTTGAGCAAGTTGGCCCCGGGCACTGAGGATGGCTCGGTGGCCTTGCCTCAGGCACTAAAGTAGCTCAGTTGCTGAGCAACAGAGCAGCGGCCCCAGATGGGCAGAGCATCGCTTCCTACTGGCCTTGCCAGGTGGATACCAGTCAGGGTGCATACAGGAGTCTGTCTGTGTCCCTGCCTTTCCCTTAATAAAACAAAACAAAACAAAACAAAAAACAAAACAAAAAACAACTGCTGGATTATACACTTTCACTGGGTGACCTGTATGGCATGTGAATTATATCTCAATAAAGCACTTATTAAAAACCACTAGGACCTCTGCAGCAAACCTGAAGTCTGAGTAATGAATGAGCTCTCACCCCAGGCAGCCTGGAGACCTGAAGGAGCAGAGGCCTGGAACCTGAAGAGAACAGGCCTGAGATCCCAACCGCACCTGCAGCCACTGAGTATCCTCAGACAAGCTGTTTGACATTCACTGGTTTCCCACAACTTTTAGACCCAAACCCAAACTCCTTACCCTGAAGGCTCTGGAGTATGACTCCCTTGCCAGCCTCACTTCCCACCCCATCCCTTGTCCATCATGGTCTGGACACACTGGCTGCTTTTTTGTTCCTTAAACAAACTGAGCTCAGGCCTGAGGCTTTGCACTTGCTGTTCCATGTCCGAACACTGTTCCTCTCCTATTCTCCCTGCTGGCTCCTTTCGAAGCCCATGTCACTTTCTTAGAAGGCTTCTCTGGCCACCTCCCTGAGTTGCTACTGTGCTACCCTGTCACACCCCAGCACGTGATCCTTCAGTTTTTAAATTCATAGTATTTAATGATGTACAAAACCATCTATATTTGTTGATTTATTGCCTTTCGCTCCCACTAGATACTAAACACCACAAGGGTAGGGACTTTGTTTGCTTCCGTCTCTCCAAAACGTAGAACAGTGAGTGCAGTTATGGGCTGACTTATATCCCCCCACCAAATCCGTATGTTGAAGTCCTAAGCCCCAGTACCTCAGAATGTGAGTGTATTTAGAGAAAAGCTCTTTGCAGATGTCACTAGTTAGGATGAGGTCATTAGTACCATGGTTTTTATAGGGTATACATGGTTTACAGATGCTTAGTAAATATCATTCGTGAAATGAATATATTATCAGATTTGTCTACACAATTTGTTTAAAGTCTACAAAGGAAGCTTCGTATTAGCCTATTACACTACAAATTTTACTACGTCAGTTATCCATTGCCCACAGTTAAGGGGGGGAAAAAAGATGAGGTCACTAGGGTAGGCCCTAATTCTATAACTAGTATCCTTATATAAATGGGTTAATTTAGACACAGACACTCGGGGTGAACGCCATGTGAAAATTAAGGCAAATCAGGGTGATGCTTCTACAAGCCAAAGAACGCCAGAGATTTCAAGCAAACCACCGGCAGGCAGCTGGAGAGAAGCGTGGAACAGACACTCCCCCACGGCCCTCAGAAGGAAGCCGCGCTGCCCACCGCTTGCTCTCAGACTTCCAGACTGCTGCCTCCAGAACTGCGAGACAACACATTTGTGACGCCAAGCTTCTCCGTCTGTGGTGATTTGTTACAGCAGACCGAGGAAAATACCAGTACTTAACTCACAGTGGGTGCTCCATAAATCATGCCTGTTGCACGCCTAAATCAATGAATAATAAGTAGCTTTCTTAGTAATCAGCACCTTTCCCCCAGAGAGAGACCTGCCTGCTCCCGACGGAGAAGGGGCTAGTTTCTTGAAGGCTCAGTTTCCTCACCAGTCACCTGGGAGTACTAATTCTACCTCCCTGATGAGTTGTTAGAAGGATTCGGCAAGATGGCTTCTGTGGAGAAGAGAAGCCCCAGTGAGCACTGCCTTCACATCACGGACACTTTGGTGACAACTTTGCCCAGTGGAGCTATGCAACGGGCAGCCCTGCAGCCCCGCCCCTGAACACAGTCTGCCTGTGACCTGTTTGGGGACCAGGTATATAACAAACACGCCACAGAGGCTCAAGAAGTCTGGAATTAGCTGCTGGAAGAGGCATCTCAGGGGAGGACAGCTGACCTCTGTGCAGTTCCACTCTTTTTAGCAACAGCTGAAACCAAAGCCGAAAAGCCATCAGATGACCTCTCCATGTCAACACAGGTCGAAGCTCAGAGAAGAGAGGTGAGCAGAGGACCAACTGAGAGCCAGGCTGATGACACACAGAGCACCCTGCACAGGCTGCAAACCAATCCTCTGACTTTTAAACCACCTGATAAGAGAGAACAGGATTCTTAGAAGACTTGCCGTATCTGCTTCAAATAAAGACAGGGCGAGGTCCCAGCCCAGGATTCAAGACACCTCTGAGACTGTCCCTGCTCTGAGAGTCCTGGCCTGGGAGTGGAGACAGGGTGCAGGGGCTGGGAGTGGACAGGTCTATCTTGACCTGGCAGGTGTCAATGGTGTGGGGTAAAGGAGAGGCAACTCTTCCCAGGGACGTAGAGACAGCATGTCATTTATGAACACCCTGCACTGAGCACCATGCCAGAGGCTTCCTGTAATGTAGCACGTTAATCTACATCAAATGCCAGAAGGTTGGTTCTGTTGTTTTACTGCTTTACCAGTGAGGAAACAGGCTCAGAAGGGGTTTGAGGTCACACAGCTGGTAAGAGCAGCAGCTGGATTCGAACCCCAGTCCTGCCAACTCCAAGCCTGCATGCTCAACCACCTTGCCTCCTGACCCTCACATCTGGGTTAAGCCACACGTCACCAGCTTCTATAATTATCAGTGTCCCTATTTTTTTGTCACAAGAACCTGAAGCTCAGGAGGCCCAAAGCCAATCACAGAAAGGTATCGGGACTTGGCCCAGGTCTGCTGACCAGGCCCGTAAAGCACTGGGGCCCGTCCTCAGTTCTGCCTGAAAGGGTGAAGATGGTCCTCCCAGACGGTTCCCGAGGGGGCCTCGCACAGTCCCTGCCTGACACGGCAGTGAGTCACACAGCAGCCGATGGGAACCTCCAGGGGACAGGGAGAGTCCGCAAGGCGCCACCCTACCCTCGTCCTGCTCCGTCTGCTCCTGCTCGGCGCTGGCGTACGTGCGCAGGAACTCGGCGAAGGTCCCTTCCTGGGCCAGCAGCTCCTGGTAGGAGCCCATCTCGGAGATCTTGCCACCGCTCATGACGATGATGACATCCACCTGTGGCAGGTAGCTGATACCGTGCGTAACCAGGAGCCGAGTCTGTGGGCAGAGAGGAGACCGGACAGGTCAGCACACCCGTGTGAGAGGGCCTCACCCCACACCTAGAAGGCGGAGCTCCTGTCTGAAAGGGATGCACACCTGGGACAGACTGTGGGTGTTTTCATTCAACACGTGTGCCAGGACATGGGGGTGGGGGCGGTAGTAACGGGGAAGGGTTCAAAGATCCTTGTTCTAGATCCCAGGGTCGGGGGAGAAATGAACGCCGTGAGAAAGACACTATGTGCTGGACAGTGACACACAGCACAAAAGGGGGTGGGGTGGGGAATGACGGTGGGGGTGTTGCAAGTTTAACAAGAAAAGGCTATTTTTAAACAAAAGTATGAAGGATGAAAGGGAGGGAGGAAGGAAACCAAGCACATGCAGACAAATTAAAAAAATGACTGATGCAAAATACTCTGCATGCAATGGCTTCATTTTTCAAGTAGCCATCCACTCCCACGCTCTTCTAAAAACTAAAATTTGTAGATGTAGCTATCTTATACCTAAGACCTGAAAGTTTGGGAAAACACCAAACTACATGAAGTGATACACTTTTTCTTAAAGGGACGGATGGTGAATCGTTCCTGCTTTGCGGACCCTGGGCCGCTGTGGCCACGCCCAGCGCTGCAGTTGCAGTGAACCTGCAGTCACACACAGGTTCAGGCAGAGGAACCCGCTGTGTTCCCATAAAGCTTCATTCATGGACGCTGCTACTCAACTTAATGCCATTTTCATATGTCACACAGTTATTTTTCTTCAGATGTTTTTCCAATTACGTAAAACTGTAAAGAGCATTGTTAGCTTGAGGGCTGTGCTAAAACAGAGCAGGCAGACTGCTGGCCCCTGTCCTTGAGGGGGGCTGGGTGCCGGACAGGAAGGACCACTTTATTCATTCCACACAGAGACAGGAAGGGAGAGAGAAATGAGAAGCATCAACTCATAGTTGCAGCACTTTAGTTGTTCATTGATAGCTTCTCATACGTGCCTTAACCAGGGGCCTCCAGCCGAGCCAGTGACCCCTTGCTCAAGCCAGCAACCTTGGGCTTCAAGCCAATGACCTCTGGGCTCAAGCCAGCAACCATGGGGTCATATCTATGATCCCACGCTCAGGCTGGCAACCGCACACTCTTGAGCCCTGGCTCATGCTGGCAACCTTCGAGTTTCAAACCTGGGTTCTCAGAGTCCCAGGTTGACACTCTATCCATTGTGCCACTACCTGGTCAGGCCAAAAATTTTAATGTATTTAAAATTATGTCCACACAGAATTTTTTGTGGTGTGTATGGGAATGCCTACAAAAGAGTAAGTGGCAGGGTGCTCACTACATGTGTGCATGACGTGATAACCCTATCAAGAAAGTTTATACACACAGCAAAGACTTGAAAGAAATATAAAAATTTCTAGGCTGTGAGATGACACATACTTGCTTTTCTTTTTCTTCTTCATGTTTTTCTAAATCTCATATATTTTTCCCGTGGGCATGTGTTAATTTTAATCAGAAAAAATGAGAAGAAAGAACCAGTATCCCTACCCTCTAAAAAGTAATAAAAGAGGTCAGGAACCATTTCCTGTCGGGTTCAAGTGTTATAGCAGTCTTCCCCTCTGTCCCTCGCCCACGGTCACCTGGGAAAGGAGTAGGGAGCTGCCCGCCTGGTCACAGGAGATCGCCGGCTGGGATTTCCTTCTACCAAGCCACTCCACTTCTAAATCAGGAAGAGGGGCCGTTTCTAGCCATGTGGAGGCAATGACTTCAAGTCAGTTGCTAAGGACTTGCCCCCATAACAACGAGCAAGATGGCCATTCTGGCAAGGCTTCCAAGGGAAGCATTAGAAAATGTTCTTAAGTCCAACAACAACAACAACAAAAAAGTGTGGAAAGTGAAGGATTCCCGAAAGGGACACATTCCCACGTAACCAACGTGCAAGAGCCAGACCTTGAGCCTTGCCCCTCCCACCGGTACCTTGTTCTTCAGCATCCCCTTGGGGCCAATCACATTTTCAAATATGTGTTTTCCCACGTGGGCGTCCACTGCCGACAGGGGGTCATCGAGGAGGTAGATGTCAGAGTCACAATACACGGCCCGGGCCAGGCTCACGCGCTGCTTCTGGCCCCCAGACAGGTTCACGCCCTGGGGAGACACGTGGCAGAGGTGGGTTTGCTGGGAAACCTCAAGACACAGAAAGGGCAACCTGCTTGGGATGCACCGGACCCAGGCCGGAAACCCGGCAGGGCGGCGGCCTCCTCCTCCTGGGCAGCCGCACGGGCACGAGACCGCCCCTGCACGCACGTGGTTCCAGTCCCTGCACGGGATTTAGCCTCACCTGTACAACAGGTGGGAGAGAAGATCTGAGCCGCCAGGCAGCTGCTGAGAGACGGCGCAGGACAGAGCGGGCATTTAGCACAGGTGGCTGCTGGCACTTAATAACACTGGCTACAGGCAAGGCTGCTGACCTCTGAGTCTGATGGAAGGCGGCAGAGGATGTGGTAATGATGTTATTATTATTGCTGCTACTACTGTTGCTATTGTTAACAGCTAACATTTTTATAAGAAAACTCACTGGTGGAGCCACCTACAGCCCAAGGGGCTATAACCTGGGGGCACTGGAATCCAGACCTACTCACTAGCAGGAAGGGATCCATTTTCTAATTTGCACCAGGGCACGACATGGACTACAGAGCAGCAGGCATGGCATTCCCATGACAGATAAACAATGTTATTTGCATATCTGGCTAAGGAATCAAAGTGGACACCCACTGGGTTACCTGTCCAGCCTCTCCTAAGATATGCCCGTCACCCCATGCTCCAAGGTGCTGGACTGGCAGCCACAGTGTTTTTGCATGGACCCTTCAGCCATAGCATTCTGGCCCAGGGCCAGATACCAGATCATAGCCAAGCCAATCACATTCCCTTCCTCCAGATTTCTGTGCTGGGACCCAGACAAGGAGAGTTAGGAGTCACCAAGTAACAGAAATAGACACTTTTAAAAAAGTAGAAAAGAGTAAAAAACAAAAAAAATCTTATCTGCAGATTTCTGTCAAATAAAAGAAATCATTCATCAACTAAGAGAGCTGGTGGAGCCCCTGGCTTGGAATGGAAAACAAACAGGAAAGCTCTTGGTGCTGCTGTGGAATATTTGCATGTGCCGAGTGCAACCAGGTGACCACCAGGGAGCGTTAACACAAGCTGGCCAGGCAGAAAAGCATGTGCAAAGGCCCAGAGGTAGGACAGTCAAGTCACTTAGCTTTTCCCTACTGCCTTTTCCGCAACCACCAAATGGGGAAAACAGTAAATCCCATCCCATGGGCTGGCTGTGAGGACCAAAATATGTATAAAGTGTGCAGCATAGTGCCTGGTACATAGAGTAAATGCTTGACAGTATTAGCTATTTATTATCATCACTGTTGTGGAGGAGACTGTGGACATTTGAGTCACTGACACATCTTTCTCCCTGTACAGTGCCCTTTATCAGGGGACTCTGCAGTCACTTGACTACAAAGCAGAGTACACTTCCTGTCCCTTGTCTTTGGGCTCAACCAAGTGATCTATTCACTTTGTATGTGAAGAGGACAGTGTGCTGTAAGGGACAGCAGATTATTTTTAGTTCTGTTGGGCTTCTGCTGTCCCCATGAGAAAAGCCTTCCCCTGGGGAGCTGCTGGCCCTCCAGCCAGGCCCCAGCAAAGAAGCCATGTGGGGCAGACCGGGGCCCTATCCACAGCCTGGAGCCAAGTGCTGCTGGCCTGCAACATGGAGCAGAGTTGCCCAGCTGAGCCCAGTCTGGCCCATCTGATCAGTCAACTCACACACCCACAAATAAGAGAAAAAGTGTTTAACATCATAAACCACTGAGCTTCTTTTTTGATTGTTATACAGCAATAACTGATTCCTACAGGGACCATGCTGCAGCTGTACTAACCTTCTCACCGATCTCTGTCCGGTCCCCACTGGGCAGGATTTCCAGGTCTGGGAGGAGGGCACAGGCTTCTATCACAGTCTTATAATACCGTTCCTGTAGCTGGCGGCCAAATAGGATGTTTTCTCGGAGAGAATCGTTCTGAATCCAGGCCTGCTGGGGGACGTAGGCCACTGAGCCCTAGACGGCAAGTGGAGAAGTAAGAGACAGAGAGACAGACTTCGTTAATGAGGCAACAACCAGCTCATCCATGTGCCAGAAAGGCCCTACTTCACAAGTGACTTTCATTACACCCACTGTTTCAACAAGAGGGAAACCGAATTTACAAAGGACAACAAATGCCAGAGCTGAGATCAGAACCCACACTGACCAACAGTGGGAGTTTTCGAGGTAAAATCCTCATTGGTGAGATTACAGTTATGTATTTAGAAAATAGTCATTGAATGGCTCCATCAGTGAACAAAACATCCCAAGAATAGGAAATTCCTACCATGATTTTAAAAATTATTTGATTATAGTTGTGGTAAATACTAAAAGGAAAAAGCAGAGGAGACCTTTAAACAGTTTTGTTTTTAAATAAAGAGTTAGGAACATCAAGAAAGCATTTCTTTTTTTTTTTTTTTTCATTTTTATGAAGCTGGAAACAGGGAGAGACAGTCAGACAGACTCCCGCATGCGCCCGACCGGGATCCACCCGGCACGCCCACCAGGGGCGATGCTCTGCCCACCAGGGGGCGATGCTCTGCCCATCCTGGGCATCGCCATGTTGCGACCAGAGCCACTCTAGCGCCTGAGGCAGAGGCCACAGAGCCATGCCCAGCGCCCGGGCCATCTTTGCTCCAGTGGAGCCCTGGCTGTGGGAGGGGAAGAGAGAGACAGAGAGGAAAGCGCGGTGGAGGGGTGGAGAAGCAAATGGGCGCTTCTCCTGTGTGCCCTGGCCGGGAATCGAACCCGGGTTCTCCGCATGCTAGGCCGACGCTCTACCGCTGAGCCAACCGGCCAGGGCAAGAAAGCATTTCTTGAGGAAATTTCCTTGCTGAAATTTAAGATAGGACTTCTGTGATATCAAACTCGTCCATTTCAAAACGCTGTTGTGTCTCTATTTCCACATGTGTCAAGAAGACCACGAGCAGAGGGGGAGGCACTCCCCTACCAGGGCAAAACGACCAGTCCCAAATCAGCCTGCAACCTCGTCAAACCAAACACTCGGTGCACCCTTAAATTCCAGCTCCATCAGTTTTGTATTTAAAGCTCTTTCCTTTAAAACTGTGGTTCTCAACGAGGGACAATTTTGCCGTGTAGGGGACATCTGACAATGTCCAGAGACATTTTTGGTTCTCACAACTGGAGGTTGCTATTGGGCTCCAGTGGGTGGAGGCCAGGGACGCTGCTAACCATCCCACAGTGCGCCAGGCGGCCCCGCCACGGAGAATTATCCAGCATCAAGTATCACTAAGGCTCTGGTGGGGAAACCCAGGGTTAATGAAGCTGAATGCAGGGTGGGTCCCACCATAATTTGTAATTTTCTTCCAGTAACCCATTCATCTTACTCCATAACACGGACTTGAAAGTAATGGCAGAACATTTCCTGGAACAACAGCTAGATGTTATTAGTTAGTTTGGACCCAACTACTGTAATATATACTTTCTATTAATGCCTATTAGGCTAAAGAGCATCGTATAATCAACAAAGGAAAGATTTTGCACTGAAATAAAAACAACAGCATAAACCAGCATCCCCAAAAGCATATTCCAAGAGACAGGAATCCTGGGGATGTCAACAGTTGCTGCCAAGACAATAAAGAGGTGCAGGCAAATATGCTGGGCCACGCTGGGCTCACCGAAATGAAACAGCATTTTCTCCTTGCAGGACTTCTCAGAGCCTTTACTTTATTAATGTTTCTTCTGAGTCTCCAAGAGGGAAGGAATCAGAGTATGCAGAGTTTTCCAAGCTTGCCTGAGCTGGGGAATCTTTACTCCCAAAACACCCCAAAGGCGAGTTTTCTGCAGACCCCACTCCAGGTAACACTGAGGTCCATGAAACTCCGAGGGAAGTATTCCTCCCTCAGGAAGAGGCCCTCACGGGGGATGAGCTAATGCAAAACAGGACTCTTGATTTCTAAAGGACTTATTTGTTCACTAAAGCAGCCTCTTAGCCTCTCTCTTCAAAGAATACACCAGTTTAGTTCAAGTACTTTGTGTATTTAAAAGCAATAAAAATCACAGTCTGTTTTAGCTCCATATTAAGAATTCGAGAGTTCCCCCAGCATTTAAACAGTTCCCTTAAAAAGAATTCACTAAGATCACATTCCAATGACATAAATCAAAAATTTTAAGTTCTGTTACTTTTATAGAAAGAGATAACGCAGAGAGATCCATAGGGACGGAACAGGCCAGAGAGACTCGTGGATAGAGACCACGAGACACACACTGCGGGGCAGAGACGGGGAGAGAAGAAGAGACGGCGAGCAGACCAGGGGCACTGTGTGTTTACTGAGTATTTACTGCGGGCCCACTATGTGCCGGGCACTCCTCCAGGTGCTGGGACACAGCAGGAAACAGATGCCACGTCTCTAGGATGGCACGGAGAAGAGCAAAGAGAATGAGAGGAGAAGAGGGGCCTCGCTGCTCTTGCCTCAGGCACAGAGAACATATAAAAGGAAAGAGAGCATCGCACTTGACCTTCCTCTCAGGCCATCAGCTCCCCCCACTGCCCCCGCCCCTCACCCAGCCTTCCTACCTTGATTGCCACGTGGCCCTCGACCTTGTCCATCTCGGCCAAGAGCGCTGAGAGCAGAGACGACTTTCCACAGCCCACCTGGCCCACCACGGCCACCAAGGAACCTTCTGGAATGGAGAAGGTGATGCTGAAAAGACACAACACACTACGCCTCAGTCGTGCTCTCACCTGAGTTGAGGCTGGCGGGGCTGGTGCCCGCCCCCGGAGCTGAACTAACCCTGCAGGGGGAGAGAGGCAGGAGGCAGGTCTGACACCAGCTCTTACGATCTGAAAATCCCTCCTGTGCTTCTGCTGCCAAACTTAGTTCACTGGATACCCTCCGAGACCTTCCTCCTGTGGGAGGTACTGCGCAGGTGCGGAGACGCCCACACAGTGAAGACAGTGGAGACAGCAGGAGAGACCTGAGCATCGGCCGAATGGAGGGGCATTAACTTTCCCTGGGGGCACAGCACGGGGGCCCTGGGGGACAGGACACCACAAGATGAATTCTGAAGGAAGAGTAAGTGTGTGCAGACACAGAAACCTGGGAACAGCTTAAGAGGCCAAGGTTGTGAATAACAGCTGTGATCAGGGACCCGCATGGCAGTAACAGAGGAGGCAGGGAGGGCTGGCCAGTACTGAAGGGTTTGAAGGGGACAGTGACATGGATGAATCTTGAGTTTCAGAAACAGGTCTCTACTGAAACTGCCCTTTGACAAACACCAGTATGCAAAATACAAGAAAATAAGCTCGACATTGCACTAATAAGACTGTCCGTCACACAACACGTGTCCGAGCTATGACTCCGCCCCCACAGTGGGGCGGGCACGTCCAGGGCACTGCTGGGCTTCCCTACATTGCTGTGCTTTTCCACGGCTGATTGTGATTTTCAACGTATTAGTGAAAATGCCGTGTCATTTTGCTGTCACTCACTGTTTAGTTCTTGGGCACCTGCTGCACGGCCACAATGATCATTCTGTGCAGTGAGGGGAATGGATTACGGGGCCCAGTGAGGTAGCTCTTGCTCACCCAGGTGAGACTGGATTATGTTTCCAGGCTGAGGAGAAAGGAAGTTTGGATGGAAAAAGTCAACGTAGGTGAGGGAGACTGGAACAAGGAAGCCTTTGATGTTGGGATAACAGAGAAAAGGGTAAGGGCACAGATACTTTTTAGTTGTGGAGTAGAATGAGAGAGAAAAGCTAAAACTGAAGCAGGCAGGAGTAGAGTTAGACATAGGGAAAACTTCCTAAACATGCAATGTCACCATGAATTTTCAAGGGAGGAGTTATACAGATTCTTTTCTCTGGGGAGTTTCTCCCTACCCCAGCACCCTCCCCTCAAATAAAATACTGCAGCAATTTGGCTACCCAGAAAGGGGGGATTTGTTCAGGGGCATGGGGGATAAATTTGGGCTCTAAAAGGCCCCTTCTGGCCCTGTGTTTTGGAGATTCATTAAGGAAGAAGCCTAGAAGTCACTGAGCAAGGCTTCCAGTCAGAAGAAAATAAGAAGCACTTGACTAGTTACCCAGGCAACCAGGTCAACTCCCTGGACGCAGGGTGCTTTGTGGGCAAGGTACCAGATGGGGAGTGGTGCGAAAGGGTGAGCCAGGCAGCTGGGGAGCCCTGGGAAGGACTGAGAACAATTCTATCCTGAGAGCAAGTCCCAACCGACAAGAATTTCTTTCAACAGGCCAAAGCCTGTCTGCCACCACCAGCCATGTCACAGCCTGGGACCCAACTTGGCCAATCAGTATGCTGGGTCTCTCCTGGCAAAGTAATTGGCTCAGGGAGGGGCACATGACCCAAACTGGGCCACTCAGAGGCAGGCAGGTCTCCTGATATAGGAGGTACACACCTGGAGTTGATGAGGACCATCTGCCATCATGAGGGGAGAGGTCGTCTGAAAGGGAAGCAGCACGGAGGGAAGCAGAACAAAGACAAGGTGGAGAGAATCATACTGGCACCGAGTCCCTGGATCACATCATACCTGAAGGTGGCCCTTCTGAGTTAAGCACACCAAAAACCTCCCTTTGTTGCTCAACGCTATCTGTGTAAGGTTTCCATCACAATGAAAGGGAAGGCTCTGTGCCAGGCATACTCTCATCAACTCCTCACCAGAGCCAAGCAGTGAGTGACTGACTGCATACATTTCCCAGACGGGTAAACTGAGGCTCAGAAAGGCAAAGTGATCTATTCAAAGTCATCAAGCAGGAGAATGGGTGAGTGTGAACCCACGTGTGACCACAGCCCTGTGCTTCTCTCCACGTCCTGGCTTACCCATTCAGCGTGGGAGGGTCGCTCCTGGCCCAGGTGAAGGTGGCGTTCTTCACGGTGATGCTGTTCGAGCTGCCACCTGGAAAGCACCACACACAACACGTCAGCACAGATAGAGTCACGGGAGTGAGAGTAAGCAGGAGGCTCTGAACTTTTTTTTCCTAATCAGGTACAGTTCAACCCCAGAGGCTAGACATTTCTGCTAGGCATTATCTGGTTACATCTATCTCAGTTTCTAAAGAACCGAATTCTGGAGATGGCCTCAGACCCAGAAAGCAAAAGGAAACCACAAGACGGCTCCGCCTTTGAAAGGTTGTGCCATCCCGACGCCCATCTCGCAGAGGTGGGGGACCCACAGGTTACTTAACAGGGCTCCCGGGGTCTCCCTTTCCCTGCCTTGGGAGGTTCTGGCAGCTCTGGCCGGGAGGGCCAAGCAGAAGCCAAGATCAGTGGCAACAGGCAGCACCCTCACTCACAGAGGTGCTCTCCAGCAGGCTGGGCTGGCCCTGGCCCTCACCACACCCCCAAGGCCCCTTCCTTTATGTTCAAAGCAGGACCCCCTCTCCCCAACTACTGGATTTCAGGGCTGCCTCCAAACTCATCCCCCACACCCCCCCTCTCCCTGCATCCACCCTGCTGACATCCCGGCAGGCGGTTTCTCAAGCAGCAGCCACAACTGTCAGGGCTCAGCCACAACTGTCGGGGAGCCGGCTGTGGAACAGGAGCAGGAGCAGGAACTACGGCCGAGAGAGGGCCATGCAAGACAAGGCCTGCACTGTGTGCGGGGCTCTGTGACTCTAAGGCCTGGCCCTCCGTCCCTGTTTACTTTCCTTTTACTCCATGTCCCTCACTTAAAAATACAATTTTAACTCTGATTATGAGCCATCTTAAATCCACCTAGAGATAAGATGGGAGTGTTTTTCAGTTATCAAATAAAGAAATAAATTCTCCCACACATCAAAGAAGCAAACAAATACTTGCAGTGAGAGGAAATTACTGGTTAACCTAACACTCCCTCACCACCACCCCAAAGCAAAGAACGCAGAGGAAACTGGAAAGTGCTATTTAGGAAATTTAAGAAAAGCCAATTGAATCTGACCAGCTAGTGAACCATGAGACTTGGCCAGGAGCTGCACAGGTGGCCGGGTCTGGCACCTGGAGGTGTGGACAGACATCTCAGAAAGTCAAAAGGCCTTGGAGACCTTGACCAGGACAGGAAGGGAGGGGCTGAGGTCTGCAGAGCACCTGGAGGCCTCGGGGCTTTCCAGTTTGACGCTTGCAGTGAACTGTGAACCTCCGTGGCTCCAAACCTCCGCTGGCTGCCCGGCTGCCCGCAGAGAAATTTAACCCTGGCACTGCTCTGTACCCTTCAGTGGGGAGGGGGCGGGGGAAGGGACGATGGTCATCAGGACAGCAGAAATTGGATGACCACCGGACAGGAAAGTCAGGAGGAAGATTGCTGCATCCAGTGAAAAGTGATTTTCAAGTGGGGATGACTTTGCTCCCCAAGGGACATAGTGCCTAGAGACACTTTTGGTTGTCAAAACTGAGGTGAGGGCTACTGGCGTCTACCTAGTGGGCAGAGGCCAGGGATGCTGCTCAACATCCTATAATCGGCATCCCGGAATCACCCCAGCCTATGATCTGCCGGAAAGTCAGCAGTGCCAGGACCGAGGAGAAAATGCCGCCAATCACTTCTCACAATCACTGGTTGAGCAGGCACGTGCTAGGTGTTTTCCACACCACTGAAGATACCTGGACACCTAACTGGATGCCATCTGAAAAGACACCTACTTGGTGCCTGGCACGGCTCACACACTGCAACCAATATACACGCATTCATTCCTCTTATTTCCTGGGCTCAGACTGTGTGGGCTCATATCCCTATACCACCACTTCCTAGCTGGACAGCTGTGCGTAGGGTGCTTAACTTCCTTGTGCTGAACTTTCCACATCTGTAAAATGGAATTGAAATTACGGGATTAACCCCGTATGGCTCTCATGAGGACTAAAGGAAGCTACACAGACAGTCCTTAGAACAGTGCTCGGCACGTAGTCGGTGCTCCGTAAATCTCAGTGTATGGAGCACAGGCTCTACTGACAGGCTGTGGGTGTTGGAGGCTGACTCCTGTTCTTATCAGTTGTGTGACCTTGGGCAAGTCACTGAGGCCAGTTTCCTCATCTGTAAAATGAGGTTTCCACCCCCCGCCCTCTGGGCGCTCCAGGGAGCAACAGATAGTTATCACATCGATGTACACCCATGGCAGGGGCGTCACTGACATGAAAGTGGTCACTGCTGTCAGGGCCATTAAAATTTACTGTTAAGGCCCTGGCCGGTTGGCTCAACGGTAGAGCGTCGGCCTAGTTGCGGGGGACCCGGGTTCGATTCCCGGCCAGGGCACACAGGAGAAGCGCCCATTTGCTTCTCCACCCCTCCGCCGTGCTTTCCTCTCTGTCTCTCTCTTCCCCTCCCGCAGCCAAGGCTCCATTGGAGCAAAGATGGCCCGGGCGCTGGGGATGGCTCTGTGGCCTCTGCCCCAGACACTAGAGTGGTTCTGGTTGCAACATGGCAACACCCAGGATGGGCAGAGCATCGCCCCCTGGTGGGCAGAGCATCGCCCCTGGTGGGCGTGCCGGGTGGATCCCGGTCGGGCGCATGCGGGAGTCTGTCTGACTGTCTCTCCCTGTTTCCAGCTTCAGAAAAATGGAAAAAAAAAAAAAAATTACTGTTAAGTGCCTGGAAATACATCCCTGGATCAGATCCCCGGTCGGGGGGGGGGGGGGGGGTGTCAAATGGGAAAGAATAATAGCCTACGAAATAAATAAACCTATCTATAAAAATCCACATAACCCCCTGCCAAAGAAAAGCACCTTCATTCCCAATAACCAGATGGGAAAACTGAGGCTCGGAGCAGTAAAGTGACCTTCCCAAGTACACACAGCTAATAGGTAGTGGAGGTTGGTCAGTCTCTAACATCCTAGTCCTGTCTGTGCATCTGCCCAGAACAGAATCAAAGTCCGGGTCCCCTGGAAGTTGATTTTCATGGGGAAGCCACGCCCAGTGGCTCTCTCAGCAAGAAGGCAGAAGTGCAAGTTCACCCTCATGGGATGTGCGAGATAAGGCCCCAGAGTCCACCCCACTTTGCAGAGATCCGGCTCCTTGCGGCCTTGCAGACAAGCTGCCGGGCAGAGCCAAACGGAGGCCAGCTGGCAGGGCCGGGGGCAGCTTTCCCAGCACAGAGGGGCCAAACGCACACACCGTCTTTGATGGGCCTCCGCTCGATGCTATCGGGCTCCAGCTCCTCATGGGACAGAAAGATCCTGAGGCGTTTGAGGGAGACACTCGCCTACACAGGAAGCAATTACAGTGCAGTTATTTTTATGAGCATTTCTGCGAAACAGACCCAAGGCTAACAGCATTCAGTGGTTTCCCCGGGTGCAGAGGGGCCCACACCCTCCCTCGTTTCTGAAGGCTCTGCAGTTCCTACAACTAGTGTAGGCCTTCAAATAAAAAGTAAAAGCGGTTTTGCTTCTGGTTTGCTTCCCTTTAAAAAGCCACAACTGGTATTACAAAGGACTGTTCTAGATGCAAAAGGGACTTAAGAAATATAGTAACTGAAGGCGATGGTCCCGTTTAAGTCCTCAAACTTGCACTGACAAGATAAATAGGTTTTGGAGACTGAATCCACAGTCTAGTGATCAGAGTCAACAATGTTGGATCATAGACTTCAAAGCTGCCAAGAGACTAGATCTTAATTGTTCCCATCACAGAAAGAGAAATAATTATGTGACACAACAGAGGTGCTGGCTGACACTGGGGCGGTAATTGTGCTGCAAAATATCAACATATTAAACTTACATAATGTTATGTCAATTATATCCCAATAAAAATTGTTTTAAAAACCGCACACAACAGTTCTGATTCAAACAGCCCAACTGTAAAAACATTAATGAGACAATTCAGAACATTTTCATATGGATTATTATTTTAAGAAATTACTGTTAATTTTGTTAGGCATGATAATGATGTTGTAATCATGTAAGTACTATTTGGGGTGAGCTGTCAAGAGGTCTTAGATCTGCTTTAAAATTTTTCAGCAAAGAGCCCTGGCTGGATAGCTCAATTGGTTAGAGCATCATCCTGAAGCACAGAGGTTGCTGGTTCAATCCCTGGTCAGGGCACGTACCGGAACAGATCTATTGTCCTCTCTCACTCTCTCTGTCCCTTTCTCTCTCACTAAAAAATTGATAAAAAAAAAAAAAATTTTTTCAGCGAAGATAAAAGGACTGAAAGGAAGGAGGGACAAAGGAGGGAGGAAGACAGGAAAAGAGTTCGATAAAGCAATGTGACAAAATGTTTAATCTGTTGATGGGGACACGAAAGTTCATCATTATTCTAGTCTCCACTTCTATGTACATTTGAAATGTTTCAAAATAAAAAGGGGCTTTACTTTTATTTTTAAATAAAGCTTGCCACCAAATCTTAAGGCTGATTCATCTGTGTGGCTGAAATGGGACTTTCCACATGAATACGTGCACTGTGAGGGAGGAAAAGTGTGAAAAATACTACTGGCAGCAAAGTTTCAACTAGTGCAAAAGGTGACACAACAGTCCCCTCCCCTCAAGGAGTCACTGCACAAATTTAGGAATTCTAAGGGGTCTAGGTTGGGGCTTTTCACTTAGAGGGTCAGACCTATTAATTAATGGCTGGCCACAATTAATTCAGTGGGTCAAGGGATGCATTTTGATGTGGCAGGGTAGAAACAGAGCAGACTGGAATAGAGGAAAATATTTCGGAAAGAACCTTCCAGAGCACAGGAAAGCTGGCTACATTAAACTGTTTCACATACCCAAGTGTGAGTTCATGGTCAAGAACTAAAATGTTATTTCTTTCTTTGGGGCATGACCAAAAAACCATGACAGCCACTGGTCCAGGCCTTGCCAGGCCCCCTGGGAGAGTAATGCAGAGGCAACTAGAATACCTCAAGGGGGACTGTTAAGCTCTTTTGTTTTGTTCCCCAAGAGCACCCTCCCAGAAGTCCCCCCAGCCTCAGTTGTACCTGCACAATGCTGCTGATGACCATGGGGAGAATATTCAGGGGAAAACGAAGGATATTGAACAAGGCCAAGGACACAAAGGCTTTCTGGGCATCCAGGATGTTGTTCTTATCGATGGTCACATAGACGGCAAATGTACACAGGGCCACCTGCAAGCAGAATGCCCATCAATGACTTCAGTCTCTGAGTCAGAGCCACAGTCTAGGAACACTTACACTACCCAGCCATAGGTTCAGGCTCTTCCCATGTGAGCTGCAATCTCCAACACTGGCTGCTGGTGGCAGCAAAAAACATCCAAAGCAATGTCTAGCCCAGTGGTAGTCAACCTGGTCCCTACCGCCCACTAGTGGGCGTTTCAGCTTTCATGGTGGGCGGTAGCGGAGCAACCAAAGTATAAATAAAAAGATAGATTTAACTATAGTAAGTTGTTTTATAAAGATTTAGTCTGCCAAACTTAGCGAAAATCCGACATAAAGTACTTGCTAGGTAATTATTATTATATGCTTTAACTTGCTGTAACTCTGCTTTATAAATTTTATAAAGTTACTTCCCTACTTTATAAATCACCATTACTGTGGAACCAGTGGGCGGTTAGAAAATTTTACTACTAACAGAGATACAAAAGTAGACGGTAGGTATAAAAAGGTTGACTACCCCTGGTCTAGCACATGACAGATACTCACCTGGATAAAAGAAAGGCCAAGAGCATACTCTCTCACCAACTTTTTCTGAGGCACCCTGGACTCCTCAATAATACTAAGTGTAATCAGGATAGCAGAACGCAAGAGTTAGAAATTTAGCTTTAGTAATAGTAGCTTTTAGTTATAAGCAATAGGCTTAATGATTAAGGCAAGTGAAAAGTTTTGTTCCAGGAGTTGGATACATGAATGGGCCTGTGTGACTTCATGAGGCTACAAGCAATCCACCTTTATGCCCCGGCCCAGAAGATCCACAAGCAAGATGGTATCTAAGCCCCGATGCTCCAAGGATGGAATGTTCATTGACAAGGACACAGATAAAGAAGGTCAGCAGATGAAGAAACACTAGAAGAATTCCTAGACTGCAACTAACCTAAGTAACTTTTCCCTAGCTCCAAACCCCTTACCTATCCTTTCTTCCCCTTATAAAAAAAGGTTGGCTGAGATGAGGTGTTAAGACAGTTTTGGGGGACAGAACCCTCATCTTCTCAGACTGCCAGCCATCTGAATAAAGAGCCCATAAGGATCCAATCCTTGTCTCTACTTAATTGGCTGAGTGGCGACAGGCACCATGAACATTTTGCAGTTTCAATCACACCTCTGGGCTTTTGCCTTTGCCTGAATTATGAATTAGGCTTCCCATCCAGATGATGGCTGGGCTGCTCTGTCTTGCCCAGCCCTCCACAGCCCTGCCATGACTCTCATTCTTCCATCCTGGTTTAGTTTTCTTCACAGCACCCACCACCACCTTTCAGTGTAGTATTATATGTATTTACTGCCTGCCACCTGCACTAAACTGGAAACTCCATCCTGCACACGAGTGCATCCTTAGTGCCTAGAACAGTCCCTGGGACAGAGTATTCTTGGGCAAGTTACATCCTCTCCCTGTACCTCAGTTGTCTCATCTGTGAAATGGGGGTGAAGGTAGAAAATTAATGCCACTGTTTAAAGTTCCACCCAGCTTAAAGTTCTATGAGGTTTTACACCCCCAGGACAGGAAGACTTACTTAAAAAAAAAAAAAAAAAAAAAAAAGGAAAGAAAACAGAACAGCCACACCCTTCCCCACAAAGTCAGACTTGCCTTAAGCCTTGTGATCTTACTACCCTGCCTAAGTTCCTGGGATTTTACTACCCAAGTGACCAGAATTTGGGTTCAGCTGTTAGAGAAAACAACATGTCACCTCCTTCACCAGGAGATGAGGGACCCCCTGAATAATCCAGGGCCAGGCTGCATGGCCTAGGGGGGAGGAAAAAGATTAATGGGTGAGTTTCTGTGCCCTGCCCTCACTGCTGGGGACAGAGCAGAGCCAGGTGTCACCAGGGGAGGTTGCTATCCCATGAGATCATCTGGTACACGCTACCAGAAGCAGTCTGGAAAACCTTGGACCCAGGAGATGAACGAAAGTGCCCAGCCCTGTGCTAGCTCCAGACTCCTAGAGCCATTGTGTGTGTGTGCACGCTCGCGCACAGGGGGAGGCGGGTGAGGAGGGGTGGATATAAACTGCCTGGGACCCTGCCTGTCTGAGCTCAGGGCAGACTGCTGGAAGCCAGGAGCTCCCAGTGTGAGCCTCTGGTGTGGCTGTGGTTCAGGGTATTTTCAAGGTCTCAGCTACCTCATTTCTTTGTTACCTATTAGAAGGTTGTAACGCTTAAAAAACTGAAACCGTAAGTTCAGCCCTGTATCAGTTGGGTGTACCACCTCACTTCTGTAATCGAGCCTCTATTTTCCCATCTATAAAGTGGGGATCCTAACAGACCTTTGCAGGGCTGCTGCAGCAAGAAGTCAAGCACTTAGGTGGAGTGCTTAGCTCAGTGCCCAGGGCATAAGGAAATGCGATCTATGGCAGCTGTTTTTATTTCTTGCTACAGGACCTGGTCCAAACTCCTCAGACTACTCTCCCAAAGAACCTAGAAGCCGGTCCCGAGAGCGAGGCACTGGGAAGCAAAGATGGTTCCTGGTCTGGCTCTGACAGGGACAAGCTCGAGGACCCGGAGACAAGGCACACTAATCTGCCGGGCTCCGCGGCCGAGAGGGAGGTGAGCTGCTCATGTCTGCACGCACTGGCTCCCCTCTTCCAGGCACGGACCTCTTATCCAAAGGCGCTCTTCACTCCAAACTCCCCCAAATACATCCACACACAGGCATAGTGTTTGGCCATAAACAGGAATGTTGCACTGACAGGCACTGCAATACGGAGGAACCTGAAAGCACGGTGCTGAGTGAAAGCTGACAGACACAGAGGCCACAGGTGATACAGTTCCGTCTATATGACATGCCCAGGCGGGCAAATCCACAGAGACAGAGAGTAGAGGAGTGGGTGCCTGGGCTGGGGGAGGAGGGGGCACGGGGAGTGGCAGCCAGTGAGGGTTTCTGCGGGGCGGTGAAAATGTTCTAGAATTAGGCAGCGGGGATAGCTGCACAATCTCGTGAATACACGAAACACCCCTGAAATTACACTTAAAAAATAGCTGAGTTATATAAAAGTAACACTATTTTTTAAAACCCAGCTCTGCAAACTCAGTCTATTTTGCTTACTATAAAGCTAACATTTTGGCCAGGCCCCCCGGCCCACCTGATGTGTAACCGTCCTGTGTCTAACTTCTCTGGCCTCTCCTCCCACCATCCTCCCATCCCGCCCTCCCTCTGTCCGGCCTCACTGGCCTCCGGGTTCTCTCTTCCAGGGGGCAGGCACGGGCCAGCCTCAGGGCCCTTCCACTCACTCTTTCCTCCCCCTGGTGGGGCCCCTCCCCTCTATCAGGTAAAAACTCAATTGTCACTTTCACAGTGAGGTCTTTGATCATCCTATTTAAAACTGCAAGCCTTCCCTATCGCTCTAACCCAAATCTTCCCCCCCCCTCCAGGACAGTTTAGCACGCTATGTGATGTATTTATTATGCCTAATGTTTACCGTCTGTCTCTCCCAATTAGAACAAATGAACACTCCGTGTGGGCAGGGAAGTCTGTCTGTGGTACTCACTGCTCTGTCATCGGGCCCTGGGACAGTGCCTGGATCAAGGCAGACACTCAGGTAATGTTTGTGTGAGGACAGGCAGGTAAATGGAGGCTGCAGCGCATACACTCAGATGCGTCTCCTCAGCAGTGAAGAAAACCAGGTCTCAAGCATGTCACCACCAGATCACACCTGTTCTCTTGGCCCAACTGAGGGGTGACTGCCACCAGCAGCACTGGGTGTGAGTAGGGAGGGAGCAACATCACGTGGCCCCTGTCAGATCCACAGCGCTGGCTTCTCCAGGAAGTAGAGGTCACTCATTCATGCATCAATTACTAACTGGGAACCTATTGTGTGCCAGGCACTGTGCTCAGAGGTGAGGCAAGCATGGAAATCCTGATGTGACTGGTGCCCTGGGTTCTTGTGATTCCCCAGGACAGAAATCAAAAGAGATCACCGGGCACCAATACAGAGCCTGGTGCACTGGCCAGGAGTCAAACCCGGTAGGCAGGCGAGACTCCTACCACTGAGCCACCCTGGGTTCTTGGGAACTCCTGAGATAGAAATCAACAGAGTACCATAAAGTGGTACTCAGGTATTTATTATACGTGTGTAGCTCATGTACTCAGGAAGACAATATTTAAAGGGAGAAAGAAAAATGTTGCTCCCGAAAACAAAGGAGAGATGATGTCTAAGTGTGACACCTAGACATGCAGAGGTGCTTGTGTCGTGTAACTACATACTTCTTCATGTGCTGCACGTCTCATTAGCATGTTAGATCTCCACACTCAAATGAGGGGTGGTCACGGACAGTACAGTCTATCTTGCTGGCGTGCATGCTTGAGTAAAAGGAACCACATTGAAATCAACCAATGTAAGTCTTGCAGACGGGATGTCCTCTGGTCTAGCTGCTCATTGGCTCTAAGGAATAAGGAAAGCATTGGGGCAATTAACAGGCTCCTGGCTTCCTGCCAGCTGGGCCAGGAGTGGCCTGCCCATCTCACTGAGACTCACAGTCCAGGAGGAAAGGGGTACTCTCCATAACGGGGTGTTTGGAACTGTGTGAAGGTGACTGGGGCAGCGGGGAGCTAGGGTTTGCTAGTGCCTTATAATGGGTGAGAGTCAAGAACGGGAGAAATCCTTCACAAACAGCAAAGAATGCCTGTTGCACTAAGAATGTGGCAAATGGCTGAACCATCTACTCCAGCCCAACCCCTGAAAGAACCTGACATCTCTTAGTGTGGACATCTGTTCTTTCTGCTGGACTAGCATCAATTCCCCTGTTGCTGGTACCACCAACACCATTTTCCTTTGGGGAACTGAACCTCCCCCAATCTCAGTCTATGAGCTTTGGCAACATAATGAATTGCCCAGACCCCATCCCAAGCTCTTGACCCAGGCCTGGTCGATCCCAGCATCCCGTCTCCCTGGATGTAGTGAGAGACTCGGGATAAGCATGTAGCCAACTGCAACCAATCCCACAATTCTGCAGAAACAAGCAGGGAAAGGGGGACCCTCTCCTCAAAGGAGTCACTGAGAGGAGAGATGAACTGTAACTGCATGGTGAGCACATCTCTGACCAAAAAAACCCCTGCAAAAACAAAAAGCCATACCTGACCTGTGGTGGCCCAGTGGATAGAGCCTTGACCTGGAACGCTGAGGTCGACAGTTTGAAACCCAGACTTGTCCGATCAAGGCACATACAAGAACCAACCAATGAACAATTAAAGCGAAGCAACTACAAGTTGATGTCTCTCACTAAAAACCAATCAATAAAAATCTTAAAAATAAATAAATAAGCCACAAAGGAGAAAGCAGACCTAAGAGATGGGCAGGGCTCTTTGGAGCACCTAGATCCAGCCATGCCTGAAACCCTTACCCTGTTTAAAACTAGTACTTTCCTATAGTTTTTGTTTTGTGACTCAAAGATCCCCCTTTCCCTTTTTCACTCTTGTCGATCTGAGTTAGGTTTCTGCCTCTTGCAAACAGTTTCTAATAGTTCATTCAAATATTTCATTCATTCAGTCAGTCAGTCCTTCCTCTACATACACTTACTAAGTGTGCACCAGGAAGCCAAGTCCCCTGTCTTCTTGGGGTATGAGCAAAGAAACACAAAGTCCACATATGATCTGGTCAACAGAGAACTACACAACAGACAGTGACCATCTGAAATGGTAATTATCTAATGAGGGGAGATACAAGGTAAGTAGAAGGCAAGAACCTCACAAACCTTCCCAGATGGAAAATGCTAACTAGTGTCGGATGCCTGCGGATGCTATTTTAGGAAAGTGCATTAAGTGGACATGATAAATGCCAGGCTCCACATCCTAGAAAAACAGCCCCATCAATCCTGCCATGTGGCATCCCCACTCCTGCCTGACCTCCCCAGGCCTCTGTCTTCCATCACACCTACCAGCGGGTAAACACCTCATCATCCTTGAAGCACGGGAATTCACCAGGGAAATGAACACGCAACACCTTCCAAGGGAACCAAGGGCCACATATTTTATCCTAATGTAGGCAGAGGCTTCGGTGTCTCAGTCAGGGCCAAGGTCCCAACTGACACCCAGGCTCATCTGTTCCATGGCCAACAGCTCAACAAACCCCATCTCAGAAAGCCCATCACCCACCCCAAAAACTGAATGTTACATTCAAGGTCAAGAAAAGCCAGTCCTGCTCTTAAGCATCTCTTGCTGCGGATTCCTGATGGAGACCAGGGCAGGAAGTAAGTCAAGGGCCAGCACGTTCAGGTAACAAACTGGAAACTCAATTTGATCAGAGGATCTAATGTGCAGAGCAAAGGGTTACGGGAGAAGGATCCCCTGCCCTAAGTATAACACAACCCACAGACTGAGCCCTGTGGCTTGCTCCCTCTGGCTGCAGACATTCTCCTAATGTAAAAAAAAAAGGGGGGGGGGGGGACGGCGCCTTGGATTTCTGTATGATTTGCTATTACTTGTGTAAAAGTAAAGTAACTAAAAGATATATATAGTTTAATGACATGCATTACATATAGCCACCATTATGCTGTAGGGTCTCTCTGGAAATACACGAAAGGAGTTGGAGGCAAAGAGCTGAGGCTTCACTGCAGACCAAGGGTTCTCAGCTGGGGGGGGGGGGGCATCTGGCAAAGTCTGGAGACATTTCTGTCTGGAGAGTTGGAGGGAGAAGCACAATTTGGCATCTAGAGCAGGTGTCCCCAAACTACGGCCCGCGGGCCGCATGTGGCCCCCTGAGGCCATTTATCTGGCCCCCTGCCGCACTTCCAGAAGGGGCACCTCTTTCATTGGTGGTCAGTGAGAGGAGCACTGTATGTGGCGGCCCTCCAACGGTCTGAGGGACAGTGAACTGGCCCCCTGTGTAAAAAGTTTGGGGACCTCTGATCTAGAGGGTAGAGGTCAGGAATGTTGCTAAAGATCCCACAATGCACAAAACAGCCCCCACCCAAAGGAACAGAGAACTATCGGGTCCCAGGTGTCAACAGCGCTGAGGCTGTAAACCCTGTCGCAGAGCCTTTGGAACAGCATTAGCTATTTTCACCATGGCAATGAGTTACTGATTTCAAAATAAAATGTATCACATATATAAAACAGAATAAACAGTCATGTAGAGACTACTAATGAATACCCTAGGTAACGACCATCCAATCTTATTATTATTTTTACTTTTAAAAATCAAAGCAGATCGTCAAACATCTGGGGAAAATCAGGAAGACTGGAGTGTGAAAACAATGAGAGAGCAGAACCTCCTAGCCTGGAACGCTGGGGCGTTTGAGCTGGAAGGAACCTTAGAAACACACAGTCCCAGAACAGCTAAAAGAGGTCAAGTCATTTCCTGTGCCAACTCCAGTCAATTGACAGTGGTCACCAGGAGCGTTGCTCGAACATAACTTGTTGGGAGAGAACCCAGCAATGGATGTCTGGTGTGGGCATGGGAGGTAGGGAAGGGCAGGGCCCCATATGTGACAACCCTACCCCTTCATGTTTCATATGTGAAAACCCAGAGGCAGGAAGGCAGAATGACCAGCTTCAGGTCACATGTGAGCTGGCAGCAGCACTCAGCAGATGTCCTGACTCTAAAGAACATTCCATTCCTCTAAGGCTCGTGGTCCACACCTGTTTATGCTGGCCCCTGAGCTCTGGATGGCTTTTATATTTTAAAATAATTTTTAAAAATCAAAACACTAGTTTATGACATATGAAGATTATATGAAATTCAGGGTCTAAATAAATTTTGACAGGAACACGGTCACACCCATTCATTTTTATACTCTCTATGGCTACCCTAAGCAGTGTAACAGAGAACACAGGGCTCAGAACATTTACAATATTTACTAGTTGGTCCTGACAGAAAACGTTTGCTTACTCCTACTTTTTGCCAGTCTTTCTCGAACCACCTGGGGTAAGACTGCGAACACCAGATGTGTTTGAGCCGGTCTGGGAGAGGCCTGAGGCTCTGTATTTCTAATAAGCAACCAGGTGATGAGATGCTGCGGGTCATGGGCCACTCTCTGAAGGGTGAGGGTTTACTCCAATGGTTCTCAAAGTGTGTGCCCCAAACCAACAACATCAGTAGCACCTGGGAACATTTTAGAAATACAAATACTCAGGTCCCACCCACACCTCCTGGGTGGGGCCCAAGAAGCTGTGGTTTAACAAGCTCCCCGGGGGACTCCAATACACCCTCGAGCTTGAGCACCACTGCTTCCCACCAAATTGCCTTGCGAGAGGGAGGTGTTAAGCTGAGCCTAGTAAAACCCAGTGTCAGAATAAACACACTTCGCTAAACACTGAAAAGACAGGAGTTTCCCTGAACATTCCACCTGCAACTCAGCTGTGATGAAGCAGATGTCTAACAGAAATCTGTTATAGTTATGAAAAGGTGTGGTTTTAGTTCACAGAACTTCCCATAAGAATATATATTTGCAGGCATAACTTAAGAAGTAATGATCATGTAATAAAACAACACTTTAAGACACAGTCAAGAATGCAAAGACAGAAAGAAAACACAAACATGGGCATTACCTGAAGTCATCCTTAACTATTCTTAACTATCAACTGTGCCTGGGTCCACTTCTATATGGTCTCTTGGTTTGAGACTATCTTCATAAAATAATAACTTGCACTGCTGTCTTTAAACTTTTCAAAGGTAGCCAGCCAGGGAGAAACCCATTAAAGTACCACAAGACACGCTAACTGGGCCATTCAGTGCCTCATGAATCATAATAGCAAGAGAAAGAGAACCATCCCCCAAAAAAGGAATGGGAGACGGGTTAAGTCAACCACGGCACATCCATGCAACGGAAAATCTGAATGCATGAACGGAGAGGTTACATAGTTAAGTCCATGAAAGGTCTACAGTGACTCCATTTCCAGATTTTTAAATTAAAAAAAAAAAATCTATATACACAAATGGTTTTTTTCCTGAAAGGAAAAGGACAGATGGGAGGAAAGACCATATACTTTTCATTTTATAACTAAAAGGCAGTTTGGTGGGAAGCAGTGATACTATACGGTACGAATATTTTTTTTACAATGAATGAAAAATATTTGTTGAGGTCCAACTTCTATTGTAGGCACTGAAGATATAGCATGAACAGAAAAGATAAAATCTTTGTCTTCCTGAAGTTGACATTCCAAGGGAGAGACACAATAAATGTAAGAAAAAGCAAATTTTAGAGTGTGTTTGGCATTGCCACTCGAAGTGACGTACACAGGTTACTGCCAATCCAAGTCTGACCAGTCGGCAATAGACAGGGACCCAACGCCACCCTGTAGCTCAACTATGGCACTGAGTACGAGCTGACTTTATTCTTGTCAAGATTTCTCGATGAAGGAAGCAGAGAATGCTGGTGGACATTCTGGTAAAAACTCCTTATGTCACAGGGAACCCGACACAAACAGTTCCTGAACTGGCTACTTTGAGTACCCTGGGCTGGAAGCTACTAGGTGTTACAAATAAGTTAAGGTGTGCGTGTATGGGGGTGTGTGTGGTAATTTTTAAAGGGAGTGACAGGAGGCGGCTTTGTTGAAACAGTAACCTTCTAAAAATACTTAGGTATGAAAACAAAGCAAAACATAAAATGATGTGAGCCAAGACAGACAAATTTGGCTTCACTCACCAGGAAAGGTGTGCAGACCCAGGTGAAGGTCCCCATGGCCGCCAGGTAGGCAGACTTTTTCAGCACCTTGAGCTCCTCCTGCCTGATGGCCAGCACCTTGTCTCTGAACGCCAGCTCCCAGGCGTAAAGCTTCAGCACTTTGATCCCGTTGAGAATTTCATTCATCAGCTTAATCCGACTGTCTTTGCTCTTCATGTGGGCGACCTTCAAAGACAAGAACAATCAACCCCACATCTGGGGGCTGGCCAGCTCACTTCTGGCTATCACTCAACATCCCTGAGCAATAAACATGGGCCTTCTGGAGGGTGTGAAAACTGGGCTGCCCAGCACAAGTGCCACGAACCCTACTCCTGACCCTGACAGCACTCCAAGGGGACCTTTATCAGTGGGGAGCGGGGGGGGGGGGGGAAGACTGCCTCAAATCACGTTAAATTACACACCTATTAAACTGAGGAACAGAGGTGAGAAAAATCCTTCAGGTATCCAGGGAAGAAAGGGGCACATGGTGCCTACTCTGCAGATCCAAGCACGAGAGATGCTGTTGGGGTTTTCCTCTCCATTACTTTATGAATTTCCAGCCAGTGCAGAGTTGTTAAAATACTGAATTGTTTCTCTAACAGCCAGCACTGGTTCTGACTCCCAGGTGTCCGCGCTGTACGGTTGTTCAGTATTGCTAACAGCACCTCGCACTTTCTGTGTGCCAGCACATTTCTGAGCTCTTCACATGCATTTTAGTCACTGGACGTTCACGAGATCCCTATTGTTAAGTACTATGGTCATGCCCGGCTCGCAGACGAGGACACTTAAAGCAGCATGATGTGAAAACCAGTGACGGAAGCTGTTTCAGCGGTGGGCTGCTCAGGGAAGCCTACGTGTCAAGGCAATGAAGGGTGACCTGGCTACAAGCCCCTTCCTCGCCTATCCTCTCTGCACCCCCACACACACCACACCCCAGCCCCGCCTGATGAGGCCTCACTCCAGCCGGCAGGCCCACACCCTGGAAATCAGCTCTCCCAGAGTACCCGCAGTGACGCTCTCATTTGAGCCTCCACAGGCACCTCTAGCCAACAACAGGGGAGCAGAGAAATCAACTCTGGCCTGTCCTTGTTACAGACCATTAGGCACCAGTTCAAAAGAATGAAGTCAGACTGTGGCATCCACAGAAAGGTCTGCAGGACATGGTGTCAAATGATGAAATCGGGCTGCAAAACAGGCCCATTCCTGTAAAAATACATGTGGTAACAACACCACAACACACACACACACACCCTAACTACGCTATCAGATCTCTACAGGAATACACAGAAAGTGTTAGAACCACTGTGTTCACTATGGTTGAGAGCACAGGAAAGGGGACAGCATCCTCTTAAACTATAAATCTTTGTATTATTTGAACATTTTGTAATAATGAGAAGGTATTCACTCTGTCACTTGGGTACTTAAAAACTTAAAAAGTACCAAGCACGCCTGAAACTAAAGCGTTTATCGCTGCACCTCACATAAGGTAAGGGGGGGAGGTGATTTTTATTTAGCTCTTTAAAATGCACGTACACGCACACACACGAATCAATTCTGGGGAGATAAGGAATTTCTCGGAGGCTCACAGACATGCTTTCAGTCACTGGCTCACCAGGTCTACCGATTTCGGGAGCTCACCCCCTTGACTGCCCACTGCAATCACCTGGGAAGTTTCAAGACTCCTGATGCCTGGGTCCCATCCATAGCCGGTGAATGAGAATCCAGGCAAGGGCCCTGACATCAGCAATTCTTAAAGCTCCACAGGGGATTCCAACAGGTAGGCAAGACTGAGTGAGCACCCCACAACCCAAGCTAAAATCCAAGTAGAAAGACCTCAGGCCAGGGCCCAACTCGGAGTCCTGTGGAGACCAATCCCTACCTGGTAGGTCTTGGTCTTCATGGCCATCACGGCATTGAGGGGAACCATGAGGATCATCACAGCCACCCCGGCCAGGATGGAGGGGCCCAGGTTCTGAGGAAGGAGAGAGAACAAAGGCCTTCACACAGGGCTTTCCCAGGCCCAGCCACCAACTCCGATGCTGCCCGGCCGGTTCGCGGCAGTTCCGTTCCTTTTACCCCACGCTGGGCTGTTAAGAGTTTTCAGATTTATTTCTGAACGCCTCCAGTGGGATCCCACAACTCCTTCAAGACCATGCAGGTCCAGGATCCTTTACTGGAACCCGTGGGTCCAGATGAGTTTCACAAATTAGAACGTTAGGATTTTAGAAAGGTAATAAGGTGTTGAGCAGAAAACAGTGAACACAGCCGGCCTGAGGGTTTATCTTGTTTGAAGGTCTGCTTACAGATCTGGCCCTCGGCTGGCATCCGGGAGCCTGAATTTGGGGAGGGTTCTCACCATCCTCAGAACTGATACCAATGGCTCCCTGTGCCTAAACTGTGCAAACAGTATGGTGTGTGCCGAACGCCCCCTTCCCTTCCGCAAGTCTGGAAGCTTGAGACGTGCCAGGCAGAGGCTGACTACGTGACTGGCCCCCAATAAAAACCCTGGGCTCCAGATCTACATTGAGCTTTCCTGGTTGCAACACGGCCGCCAGGCTGGCACAGCTGGTTGCCGGGGAATTTCGGGCATCCTGTGTGACTCCAGTGAAAGGATTCTTGGAAGCTTGCGCCTGGTTTCCCCCAAAACTTTGACCCCTGCCTCTCTACCCTTTACTAATCCTGCTTTCATCTGTGATAGCCCTGCGTTCTCCTAGTGAACCGTCAAGCCGGCGTGCTCCCGGGGCCTCAGTGCAGGTGCAGATCCCTCCGCTGCGTCCTACTCCTCCCCACCCCCCTCCAGGGCACAGCGACTCCACAATCAAACGCATTGACTTTGCAGCAGCAAATCGGGACATTCACACTGAGAGGAAGACAGACTTCGGTCAGTTCAGGTCAGGTTTTGCCATCAAATGAGTTAAGGAAAACTTTGGGTTTTCAGAGCTGTTTGGGATTTGTAAGTAAGAGGATGCAGAAGTTTTCCTCTTGTTCCACTTGCAAACAAGAAAACTTGTTAAGAGAGGTTAAGAGGTGGAGACCGTCTAGATTGGTGTCTTTCAACTTCCACAAATACAAGGAGACTGCTTGAGAAGTTGGTCGGTGTGCATTTACTTAACTGAAACACACAGAAGGAACTATAGGATCATATGATTTTTTTTTTCCACTGAGGCATTCAGAAAAACAGAAGCAATAGTCCCATCCAAGTAGTCCCCTGCAAGGACTCCAGGCCTAGTTTCAAAAACTACTACCATTGCCCTGGCCGGTTGGCTCAGTGGTAGAGCGTCGGCCTGGCGTGCAGGAGTCCGGGGTTCGATTCCCGGCCAGGGCACACAGGAGAAGCACCCATCTGCTTCTCCACTCCTCCCCCTCTCCTTCCTCTCTGTCTCTCTCTTCCCCTCCCGCAGCCGAGACTCCATTGGAGCATCGATGGCCCGGGCGCTGAGGATGGCTCTGTGGCCTCTGCCTCAGGCGCTAGAATGGCTCTGGTTGCAACAGAGCAACACCCCAGATGGGAGAGCATCGCCCCCTAGTGGGCATGCCGGGTGGATCCCGGTTGGGCACATGCGGGAGTCTGTCTGACTGCCTCCCGTTTCCAACTTCAGAAAAATACAAAACAAAACAAAAACTACTACCATTGATCCAACTGGCTTTAGTAATGTGAAGATTTATCTACCTTTGAGAACAAGGTGAGTTCTACCAACAATCTAAAGCCAGAATCCAGTCAGATAGTCAACCTTTTTATACCTACTGCCCACTTTTGTATCTCTGTTAGTAGTAAAATTTTCTAACCGCCCACAGGTTCCACAGTAATGATGATTTATAAAGTAGGGAAGTAACTTGACTTTAAAACAACTTACTATAGTTAAATTTATCTTTTTATTTATACTTTGGTGGTTCCACTACTGCCCACCATGAAAGCTGGAACGCCCACTTTTGTGGGCCATAGGAACCAGGTTGACTACCATTGAAAAGCATTCAGAACTCTGACAGCAAATAACAGTAACTGAAAGAGACTGAGAACATCTGCATACCATGCACTGTTCCATAAAAATTACATGCATTAATTCGTTCAATTCTCCCACCACCCTTATAATGAGAGGTACCATTATCATCACCAATTTACAGAAAAAAAAACACTAGAGCTTAGAGTCATTAAGTGACTAAGTCACAGAGTCAGCAATGAACAGGCAGGATGTGAATCCAGGCAGTTATGATTCCAGAGCCCACACCATCATCCACTATCCTAGACTGTGTTTTTGATGGTCAAATAGAGAAATCCTACTTTTGGTCTAAGCCAGAGGTTCTCAACCCGATAGGAATTTCCCCCAGGGGACAGCTGGCAATGTCCAGAGACATTTAGGTTGTCATAACTGGGTAGTGACAGGAGCTTTGCTATTGGTGTCCAGTGGATAGAGGCCAGGGATGCTGCTAAACATCCTACAACACAGAGGGTGGCCCCCACCATAGAGAATTATCTGGCCCCAACACCAGTAACACATTCAGCAACCCTGCTGAAAACAAAGCAATTTTCCTAATAGTTCATAAACCAACCTGAGAGGCAATTCTAAAGTATTCCGAAAATATTTTCCCCACAGCAGCACTTTCAGAGGAAGTGGATATCCCAGCACTTTCTGAGAAAGGAGACACTGGAAAAGACATTCATTTTGATTCCTAAATTCTGGTATTTACTTTTTAAGTTTCATTAATCGAAACAATTTATTATCATTTGTTGTCTGTTCTATAAATACACAGAAAACATAAAATACCGTCAAGTCAACAATTTATTGTGTCCCTATTATGCACCAGGCCCTGCTGGGTGGGACTGCAGTCACAGGATACAAAAACAGGACCCTGTGAGTCCATGAGTAGCTAACACACTCCCAGGAGAGGAGGCAGTGGCAAACTGAGCATGCAAAAAATGATTCTGAAAGGTAAAATCATCTGAGTTTCTATACTAAAGCGATTGGGATTCAAAAGAGGACCAAGTCCATCCAATTGAGAAAGGAAAAAAATCAGTGGCGTTTGTCACGACCTTGAGGAAGGGGTGGGATTTCATCTTAGAGAAGAAGGAAGAGGGCATGCCAAGGCTCAGTGTGGGGAAAGAATAAGGTGTGTGTTTGGATATGAGCATCTTGCTCATTATCTTTTGATTCTGGGAACTGCCCCTCTCCTGGTAGAAGAGCTGTCAATCATACCTCCATCCCTTCCACAATGAGAAAACACTTGACCCAGGCTGGCCAATCAGAAAACTCTGCCTCCTGCCCCACAGTGATTGGCTCAGGAATATGAACAGGATTGTGCCATGCCAATCAAGTGCTTCTCTGGCTAAGGCAAAGAGAAATATGCTTTTTTTCTGACACCACTGTCTGTAAAAATAATACGACACCAAAGCTATAAAAACCATTTAGAGAAAACCCATTGAGAATAATGTCAACTCAGAGGAAAAGCAGGGCCAAGAAATAATTAAAGAGTAACACTGAGTCCTCACAGCATTCCTTGAACTCCTGGATCCATCCATGCCTGAAGTCCAGCCCTGGCCTTTTCAGTTACATGCATGCACCCACAAAACTCCCTTTATTTGCTTATGCTATTTTAGAATTGATTTCTTTTCTTTCTTTTCTTATTTTTAGGAAAATGTGCTCAGATGTTGCAATTAAACCCGTAGATAAAACACAGGATGCTGTGATTCTACCTACCTAAATCACAAAATTGCATCAAGAGATCTTCAAGGAACCTGAGAGTGGAAAACGTGTTGCTGGTTGAAACAGGGAACTCGAACCACCTTACTACCCAGCAGACAGTAGTGGAGTCCAGTGCAAATGTTTTTAATGTAGTGTCTTCTTTCTACTCCTGCCACTTTTCCCAACTCATTTTTTCAATCTTTCTTTTATTCACATCTGTCTACATCCCTCCCCTTTGGTAAATGTCAGCTTGTTCACTGTATCTATGGGTCTGTGTCTGTTTTGTTTACTAAGTTATTCTATTTTAGATTTCACATATAAAAGAAATCATATAGTATTTGTCTTTCTCTTACTTGCCTTAACAAAATATCCTCTGGTTCTATCCTTGATGTTGGAAATGGCAAGATTTGATTCTTTTTTTTATTGCTGAATAATGTTTCATTGTGTATCCATTCATCGGGGACTGATGGCCATTTCAGTTGCTTCTGCATCTTGGCTATTACTAGCAATGTTACAATGAACACAGGGGTGCATGCATCTTTTCAAATTAGTGTTTTTGTTTTATTTCGATAAGTGAAATTGCTGGATCATATACCTCTATTTTTTTGGAATTTCCATACTGTTTTCCTTGGTAGTTACACCTATTTACAATTCTACCAACAGTGCAAGAGAGTTCCCTCTTCACATCTTTGCCAACATTTGTTGTTTGTTGATTTATCGATGTATATAGCCAACCTGACACTGTGGTTTTAATTTGCATTTTCCTGATAATTAGTTATGTTGAGCATCTTTTAACAGGTCTGCTGGCCATCTGTCTGTCCTATTCGGGTCCTCTGTCCATTTTTCAGCTGGATTGTTCATTTTGATGTTAAGTCGTATGAATTTCCTCATTTGTTTTGGATATCAATCCCTTAACCAATGTATCTTCTCTCATTCAATAGGTTGTCTTTTTGTTTTAATTCCCTTCTCTATGCAAAAACTTTTTAGTTGGATAGTTTCATTTGTTTACTTTTTCTTTTGTTGCCCTTGCCTGAGGAGACATGTCCATAAAGATACTGCTTTCTTCTTGTTTCTATCTGCATAGAATATCTTTTTCCATCCCTTTCCTTTCCGTCTGAGTCTTTTGATCAGAAGTGAGTCTCTTACAGGCAACAAATAGATGGGTCATGTTTTCTAACCCATTCAGCCACTCTGTCTTTTCATTGGAGCATTTAATCCCTTCACATTTAAAGTAGTTATTAATAAGTATGTACTTATGGCCATTTTGTTCATTGTTTTTATGTTGTTTTATAGCTGTCCTCTGCTCCTTTCTTCTTCTCCTGATCTCCTTCCTTGTGGTTTACTGTCGTTCTTTAGAGTTCCTTTCTCTTTGTTCTTCGTATCTCTTTTGTAGATTTTTGGTTTGTGGTTACTATGAGGTTAATGTACAGGAAGGGCAAAAGTAGAATTACAGTTGTGAGTACAGGAAAGTTTATACTCGTATTATCAGCTATTAGAGTATTTTTCCATACAAACTGTAAACCTACTTTTGCCACACCCTGTATATCATTATCTATAGCAGTCTATTTTAAGACATTTAAGTCTGAATATATTTTCTGAAAACTACATTTTTACATGCCTTCCCCCAATCCATACTTTGTTATTGATGGCATGTTTTAGATCTTTTTATGTCCTGTATCTCCTGACTACGCATGATAGTTTGAGTTGATACTTCTTTCTTTTAACATTCATAGTAGCCTTTTAAATGTCTGATTTGCTGTATTTATTAAATATTTGGCTTTACCTGCGAGATTTTTTTCCTTTCTCATATATTCTTGTTTCTGGTTATGGCCTTTCCTTTTCTGCTTAAAGAAGACCCTTATAACATTTCTTGGATAAGTTGGTTAATTGTAATGAACTACTTTTGTTTTTGTTTTGTCTGAGAAACTCTTTATTTTTCCCTCAATTCTAAATAATAACCTTGCTGGGGAAATTATTCTAGGTTGTAGGTTCCCTTCTTTCAGCGCTGTCAGGATGTCCTGTCACTCCAATCTGACCTGTAAGTTTGCTGAATAGCCTCGTGAGGTTTCCTTTATACGCAACTCATTTTCCTGTTGCTGCCTTCAAGATAATCTCTTTATCTTTAATCTCTGCCATTTAATTATCGTATGTCTCTGGGTTCACCTTATGTGGAGTTCTCTGTGTTGTCTGGACCCGAATGTCTGTTTCCTTTCTCAGATTAGGAATGTTTTTAGCCGTTTTATATTCAAATAGGTTTCCCGTTCCTTTCTCTCCTTCTGGAACCCCTATGACATGAATGTCAGTAAGCCTGATGTTATTCCAGCTGTCCTTAGACTATCCTCATTTCTCTAAATTCCTTTTTCCTTCTGCTGTTCTGATTGGTTAATTTCAACTAGTCTGTCTTCAAGGTCACTGGTCTGTTCTTCTGTAATAGCTAATCTGTTGTTGATTCCTTCTAATGTATTTTTCATTTCAGTTATTGTATTCTCCAGGTCTGCTTTGTTCTTTCTTACACTTTCTCTGTTGTTCTCTCTAAGTTTCTGTATTCCACTCTCAAGGTTAGTGAGCATCCCTATTACCATTTCTTTGAATTTTTATCAGGCAAATTATTTATCTTTATTTCCTTAGGGTTTGTTTTTTTTCTGGGCATTTCTCCAATTCTTTCCTATGAGAGAGATTCTTCTTTTGATCTTATTTGACTTTCTATGTTTGTTTATATAAATTAGACAAAAGTTATCTTTCCTAGTCTTGAAATAGTGGCCTAAGGCAGCAGTCTCTGTATAGGCTGTGTGCCAGGTGGTTTGGCTGCCCACTAGGAGTCAAGCAGGTGCCTAAGGTGTCCAAAGCACTGGCCTACCAAGCTGGAGTGGTTCCGAGTAGGGAGGCCACATGTGCGTAGTAACACCCTGTTGATTCTGACTGATGCCTTTGTTGCCAAAATGGGTTCAACTGGTGTGTCCAGGAACACACCATAGAAACCCTGTAGGTATGGCAGAGCACCTGAGCCCTTACCCATCCTATAGTGATGGAGGGAGACATAAACAATGGCTCTCTCTGGCCCCTCTGACTGCAGAGAGTTCCTGCAGCTCTCCAGCCCTTCCTATACATGTCTCTCTTGTTTATTCTACATAAAACGCTCTTGTGCAGAAGTGACCTCTGCATAGGCTCATCTTCTGGGTAGTTTTGGGAATCCAGCTAGATCTGGACAGGCACTTATGGCTCCTTGGGCACTGGATGGTGTGACTGGAGTGGTTTCCAACAGGAAGGTCAAGTGTAGGTGCTGACACCTGTTATTCCTGCTTGCTCCCTTTATTCAGAGACTCTGGGCAATGTAGCTGTTAAGTGCTGTGGTGATCTTACACAGAGGCCAAAGCCCGGATCAGAGCTCCCACCAGCCCTAGGGAAGGGGCAGGAATGTGAACAATGACAATACCGCCCCTTCAGCATGGAGAGTTCCCACAGCGCTTCCCTAGCTTCCCAGCCTTCTCTATTTAGGCTCATTATCTTATTTGTTGTTCAGAAGCTCTTCATACTCATGTTTAAGTGTATATTTGGGTTTACTCATTGGAGGCATCAAGTTCAGCATCCTTCAGTGACTCTGATATCTGATGTATTTCTACTCCTTGCAACCAAGAGACATTAGCTTGACACTAGTGAATAAATGAGTGAGGTCAGCATTTGGGAGAACGCAGTGGCAGAAATGTGGGTTGTTCATTACACATGCTCTCAAGACAAGATCAATGTAAACAAACACCATACCACCAAAGAAAACATAAACCTAACAATGGAGGAAAGGAATAAAATATCCAGGAATTAGCTGTTGGGTCAGAATATAAAATGTAAATGACAGCAAGAAATCCCAGTGAGCTACGGAGTTCTTTCCGTCGACACCCACTCCCCCACTGCCCCCACCCACTCACGGAGGTCCCTCCCCTCAGGATGGGGAACCTCATCAAACACACACCAGCCACAGGAGGTAGAGTGCAAGGATGACTTGTAGAGGGGCTGACCAGATCATGTTAATGTACGTGGTCAGGTCCATGAACCTCTGGGCGTCCACAGACATGAGGTTGACGATCTCCCCGACGGTGGAGGACTTCCTGGCAGCGTTGGTGATCACCAGGGCCTGTGGGACAAAGGGGAGGGAAGGAGTGTGAGTGAGGCAGAGGAAGAGCCCCGGGCTCTGCCTCCAGCCCCATGTGGAGGAAGGGGACTGCTCAAGAGTGGAAGGCCACTGCCCCTTCCTCCTGCTCTGCCGACTTCTCTGCCTTCCTAGCTCGTCTGTCTCATCCTGAAGCCCTCGCTCTTCGCAGGGGCACTCACTGCCTCCCCACCCGGAGCTCTTCAGTGTGGAAGGGACCTCAGATGTCGCCTACACCCAGGCTTAGTGCACTTTCTCATGCGTACACTGCACACAGGCAGTCTGTCACTATGCAGGCTGTGACTCAACAGGCCTGGGGCAGGACCCGAGACTCGGCATTCCCAACAGGCCCCCAGGGGACGCGGAAGCTGCTGGTCCCTGGATACACTGAAGGGCCAAGGTCTAAGCCAGGGTTTCTGTTTCTCAGTGTTGGCATTCCTCACAGTGGAGGCTGGGTCATTCTTGGTGGGGCTGTCCTGTGGGACGTTTGGCAGCACCCCTCATCTGACCCCACTACATGCACCAACCGCCAGTTATGACGACCAAACATGTCCAGACGTGGCCAGACATCACCTGGAGGGTTCTCAGACGTGAGCTCACACTGCTACCTGGGGACTTTAGAATTAGAAATGCTGGTGCCTGGGTCCCACCCTCAGCGATCCTGGTTTATTTGGTTAGGACACAGCCTGGGCATCAGAACTTTTTGAAGCTTTCCAGGCTGAGAACCAAAAACCTAGTTCATTTTCCCCAACTATCGGCTAGACAGTCTCTTCCTGAAGTGTGGAGCCCAAGCGGTGTCCTTGCCCCAGAGGCTAAGGAATGAAGGCACCTAGAAGGTATGCAGTTCCTTTAAAGCTTGGCACCAATGCCTGTTAAGTACTCTCTCATCCAGGGAAAGGATCGTTTGCTCAGCTCAAACAGAGTTAGAACAAGCATGAACCCAGACTATGAATAGCAGAGCAAAGATTTCAACTTGGATTTCTGCAAACCACATACCACCTAAGCAATCCAATTTCCCATGGCTGACACAGGGGCTCGTGGGCATCATCCTGTGGGCTCACCCCTGAAACTGGCTTTGCTGAGGCCTAATCCTTGCTGTCTGCAACCATCTGGGCCATCTGAGTACTTCTGCTTCGGGCGCTGGGCTTCCAACCCCCACGGCAGTCCCAGAATGACCCAGCCAAGTCCCTACAGATCCTGGGGCCTCAGCGGGCGCCACCCACCTTCCGGTAGACGGCGCCGATGACGGCGGTCTTGATCCTCATGCCGCTGACGAAGCAGATGTGGAAGTACTGGTGCAGCACGAGGGTCTGGAAGCAGGCGCTGAGGAACAGGAGCGCGGTGTAGAAGTAGCCCTGCCAGTCCGGCGCCTTCTTGTCATTCACAAAGTTGATGAGCAATCTGCAAGGGAGCGAGAGGACAGAGCCCGGGATGATGTCACCGTGACATGCAGGGAAAAGGCCTTCACTTTCAGCATTCTGACTTTCTCCCAAACCAGGCGCGGTGAGCCTTAGTAGTTCACTTTTACAGATGGAAACCCAAACCCACAGCGGCGAGCTGACTGTGCAGGCTGCCCACCCCATTCCTGTGTGGCAGGGTGCCTTAGGCTTCTCACACTGACTGTGCCATCTCATCACAGGTGAGTCACCCAAAGGTGACTGCATAGAGAGCAGAAAAGGACAGAGAGAGAGAGAGAGAGAGAGAGTGTGTGTGTGTGTGTGTGTGTAAGAACAAATGTGTGGCCTGAAAGAGCAAGAGAGGGAAGGAAGCACTGAGGAGAGAGAAGGGACCTCCCTCTGACTTGCTGGCTCGAGGCCCTGGTTCCCATGCGATCTGTGCTCTTCACTCCCAAAGACCATCCTCCACGTTCATCTTTGGGCTTCAGGGGAGCCTAGTCGGTTTCTGTTATTTGCAATCAAAGTGGCCAATAATTAAGATGCTTTAAAGCGAAGCACTAAGAGAAGCAGGAGATGAAGAGACTGGGCTGCAAGCCCCCTGACGCATGCCCTGTGACCCTAAGGAGGAAGCAGGAGCATCGCAAGGGACAGGTCAAAGATGCGCAGAGAGTTGCCCAAGGAGGGAAGAGGTCTTACTTCAAGATCTCCGGGCCGGCAAACATCATAAGGTCGTGCATGGCCTTGAAGAGGAAGCTCATGAGAAAGTAGGGCCCAAAGGTCTTGTAGAGCACCTTGAACAGGGACGGCTCCCGCTCCTTCTGGGGGGACCTGACAATCAGAGCCTCAGCTTCCTCGTTCACATCCACCTTGGAGCTCCCCTTGGGCTTGGCGGGATCCTTGGAGGAGTACACGATCTTCACGGGCTGCCTGGAACATAAGTGGTGTGGAACATACAAGGTCCGCCAGAGACTGAGCCCACCGACTGCAGGACAAGGCCAGAGAATCCCGCCCTCTGGAGAGGCCCAGAAAACTAGTCATCACAGAGGGAGCTTAGTATGTGGTCATGAATATGGATTTAGGATCCCAGCTCGGCCACTGGCCAGCTGTGTGATTTTAGGCAAGTTCCTTAACCTCTCTAGGCCTTAGTTTCCTCATCTGTAAAATAAGAATAAAAGTAGGACCTACCTCATAGGACTGTTGTGAAAATTAAATGAGTTAATATACATGAAGGGCACAGAAAAGTGACAGCCCCAAATTGGTCTACAGAGTCAGTGCAACTGCTATCAGAATCCCAGCTGGCTTCTCTGTAGAAACTGACAGGCTAATTCTGAAATTTATATGGAAGTTCAAGGGGCCCGGAAGAGCCAAAACAATATTAAAAAAAAAAGTTGGAGATTCACGCTTCCCGATTTCAAAACTTATTATAAAACAACCATACATAACTAAGGCAGGCATATGGATAGGCATAATAGATCACTGGAACAGAATTAAGACTCTAGAAATAAACCCAAATGATTTTTGACGAGGGTGTCAAGACCATTCAACCGGGAAAGAATAGTCTTTTCAATAAACGGTGCTGGTAAACCAGATAATACAGACAAAAGAATAAACTTGAATGTTCACTTCACACCACAGACAAAAATAAATTTGAAATGGATCAGACAGCCCTGGCCAGGAAGTCCAACTGGCTAGAGCATTGTCCAATATGTCAAGGTTGCAGGTTCGATCTTGGGTCAAGATACATACAATAATCAACCAGTGGCCCTGGCCAGTAGCACAGTAGATAAAGCATCATCCCAGAATACCAAGGTTGCTGGTTTGAGCCCAGGGCTGCCAGCTCAAGCCCAAGGTCAGCGATCCTGAGGTCACAGGTTAGATCCCAGGGCCGCTGGCTCAGTCCTGAGGACTCCGGCTCAACCCCTAAGGTCACCGGTTCCACAGTGAAAGCACATACGTGAAGCAATCGATGGCACAATTATGTGGAAAAACGAACTCACACTTCTCTCTCTCCCCCCATCCTTTTCTCTCCCTCAAAATATCAACCTATGAATACATAAATAAGTAAAACAACAAATCGATCTCTCTCTCTTCCTTCTCTCTAAAATCAATCAATCAATAATTTTTTTAAAATGGATCAGACCTAAACAGAGCTATTACAGAATTCTTAGAGGGCAATATTAGAAGGGGTAAATCTCTATGACCTTGGATTTGGCAAAGGATTCTTAGATATAACACCAAAAGCAGAAGCTACAAAAGAAAACAAATATATTGGACTTCATCAAAATAAAAAACAATGTGCTTCAAAAGACACTATCAAGAAAGTGAATCCTCACGTAACCTTTGAGAAGTAGATTTCATTAGGGGAAAAAAAAGTGAAAAAACAACCACTGAATGGGAGAAAATATTTGCAAATCAAAAATCTGATGAAGGACTTGTAACTAGAGCACATAACAAATTCGTCCAACTCACTAAAAAAAAAGACAGCCCAATTTTAAAAAGGGCAAAGACCATATGCAAATGGCCAGTAAGCATAGGAAACACTGCTTAGCAGCATTAGTCATCAGGGAAATGCAAACCCAAACCACTGTGAGATGTTACTTCACCCCCACTGGGATGGCAGTCATCAGAAAGTCAGATGATAAGCATTTGCAAAGATGTGGAGAAATCACAACCTTCATATACATGCTCCTGTGGATTCCCCTCTCATTCTTAATAGGATGTTACATTAAAGATGGAGCGTCACTTCCAAGATTAGGTCACAGAACACACTGTGGCTTACACTTTGTCATCCCTTAGATCACTCACTCTGGGCAAAGCCAACTGCCATGTTGCAAGGACACTCAATGAGCCCTCTGGAAAAAACCCCATGGTGAGTCCCTGCCCGTAGCCAGCACTAACCTGCCACCCATACGCAGCCTGGGAGCAGGTCCTGCAACCCAAGCTGAGCCTTCGGAGGACTGCAGACCTGGCCACCATACTGACTGCAACCTGAGCCAGAACCACCAGGCGAGGCCACTCCTGGACCCCCGACCCAGATACTAAACGTACATTGTTATTTTAAGCTGACAGGTTTGGGGGTAACTTGCTATGCAGCAACAGATACACTCCTCAGCTCCCATCTACCGAAATGCAGTTAAAGCAACACCCTCAAACGGCAAAACATGGACTCTGAGCTTCATCGCCACCGAACCCTAACATTTACAACTTACAAAATTCTTCTATGGCGTGCGTTCACTGAATAGCATTCAATTTCAGGAGTCTGTACTCTTGCTTGTCACATCTATGCCACATCCGCCCATGTAGACCATCTGAGAAGTTCCCTGGAGACCATGGCCGTCCAACCTGCCTTGGCCCTGTCCAGACTCTGTCAAGACCTTATCTCTCTCCTCTGTCCTCCCTGACCCAGAATAGGACCAGAAACACAGGAGGCATCCTTGACCTCTACCTTCATGCTCCCCAGGTCCGAACGGGCATGAGCCCTGTCCGTCCCACTTCTGAGATGTCCCTAGTCACCTATTCAGTCTTTCCATCTCTATAGCCTCCAACCCATGCAAGTGACCACTGCCAGGACCTCCTCACCGATTCCCGTTTCCTTCCGTTCCTGTTCCCTTACCAATAATTACCTGTACAGCAGGAATCACCAGTGGAATCACCCTAAAAACACATCACCCTCCTCCTCCAACCCCACTATCAGCTTCCCACTACATCCAGAGTAAGACCTAAACTCTTCTCTGTGAGAAGCTATAAACTTCCCATGGCAAGGGTAACAAATTACCCTAAGTGGCTTAAAACAACACAAATTTATCATCTCCTATTTGCAGAGATCAGAAATCACAACTGGACCCACAGGGTGGTGTTCCTTCCAGAGGTTCTCAGGGAGATGGCTTCCTTGCCTCTCCAGCCTCCAGAAGCCACCCACATTCCTCAGCTCGAAGCCCCTTCCTCTGTCTTCAAAACCAGCAGCACAGCACCTTTTCTCTCTCTTTTTCTCTCTCTTCCTCCTCCTCCTGCAGCCATGGCTCAATTGGTTTGAGCACATCAGCCCTGGGCGCTGAGGATGGCTCCATGGAACCTCCATCTCAGGCGCTAAAAAATTAGCTTGGTTGCGAGCATGGCCCCAGATAAGCAGAGCATCAGCTCCAGAAGGAAGTGGCTTGGGTGGATCCTAGTTGGGGCACATGTGGGAGTCTGTCTCTCTACCTCCCCTGCTCTCACTTGGAAAAGAAGAAAAAAGAAATCCTTCACTCAATTACATCTGCCGAGTCCCTTTGCCATGTGAGGTAACACAGTCACAGGTTCTGGGGACCAGGACGTGGATATACTTGGGGAAGAGGGGCATTATCCCACTGACCACGTCAGGCCCTTCCCTGCCCACTTTGCTGGCTTTCCCGAAGCTGGGTTTCGGGCAGGGGTTTTCTATTTCCTTGAGCACACATGCCTTTTGGCAACGAGGAGGAGAAGGCGAACAGAGGAAGGGAGTGGCTCAGCCCTCCCCAGCCCACGCTCCGCACCACTTCCCAAGCTGGGCCCTGGCCCTGGGCCTGCGTGGCCTGGAAAACCCAGGGCTGTTTCCAGTGGCCAGCAGAAGGGCTGCCAAAGGGCCAGGGAGGAGGGCTTGGGCAGGCAGCGGAGGACAGCTCAGGCCTGGGTGGAAGAGGTCAAGAACAGTGCAAAGGATCATCTAAGGCCTAGTCAGGACAAACACATCCAGAAACAAGAGGCCTGTGCGGAAGGTGCTGGGGAAAGGAGCAAGCAGGGCGTCTCAGTGGTCAGGCTGGGAGGGGAAGGGAAACTTAAAGAGGGCAGGCCCGAGTCTGGGGGAAACTGCTCAGAACGGGAACAGAAACAGGCGAGGACGCTGGAAACTGGAAGAAAAAGTGACTTGGTGACTTGACTGGATTTCGATGTGGGAAGAGGTACCCCTCGGTCACTCATCTATAAATGAACTGAACACATGCTCTGGGCCAAACACTGGGGACAGCCCCACCGTCAAGAAGCCTCACGAGAGCAATGGATCTTTACCTGCCTGTGTGAGCCAGGACCTCAGGATGAGGGAACCGGTCCAGCTGGGAGGGGGAGGGGGCTTTAGGCAGCAGAGGGAACCGCATGAGCCAGGCCTGGAACTAAGGGTTTTGAAAAGAGGTGAGGCACCTCTTCCAAGAAGCACAAGAACCTCAGGCAGCCAGAGCAGGGTGGGGAGGACAGATTGGAAGGGCCCGAAACCAACCAAACAGCAGCGAGGAGCTACTGATGGCTCTGTCGGTCATTTCTCAAATAACATCTTCATCTTTTGGCAAAGGTAAAACCTCAAACTTAAAAAGGTCTTAGCCTGACTAAAATTTCACATTTCTGGATACGCTCCGAGCATTGCCTTTGACCCATAAGACCCAATATAACACAGAAGGGCAGATCCAATCCTACCTTTCACGGAGAAAAGGTTTTATAATCTTAAGGTGCATTTCTGCTCTTCTTAACGCTCACAAAATAAATACAGGGCGACCATCTTGGAAGCCAAGGGTGGGCTGATTTCCACCCCCCAGTAAGCCCCTCCTTGGAAAGTAGGGCTCTGGCAGGATTCTAAATGTCACTTACAAATGTTAGTTACTCAAGATGTTCTTCCTTTTTATGTTTTTTGTTTTATTTTTTGAGTGCTTTTCCTTCCTCAAAAACACAGGCTTCTGAAGGGGGGGTTGTTTTGCAAATTCGCGTCCCCTATGGTCACGGTGACTGAGCCAGAGCTCAGACCTTCTGTGAGGTACAGAACAGCCCCGAAGGCAGGGAGGGGGTCCCCAGGCATCGATGGAGGTGAAAGGCCCACCCCAAAAGCAGGGAGGGGGTCCCCAGGCATCGATGGAGGTGAAAGGCCCACCCCAAAGGCAGGGAGGGGGTCCCCAGGCATCGATGGAGGTGAAAGGCCCACCTACGTGTGAGCAAGTCTAGAGCCCAACTCCATCTTCGACATAAAATCCACACAACAGTGTGGATTTTCTTTTTTGCAAGTTTGAATATGCCTCAAATATTTTTCCAGGAATGCAAAGATTGCAAAATATGAAAAGACTCTATTTTGTTAGGAACTTTGCCAAGCATTGGTGACCATGTGGTAAAATCCTGGTCTGTGAGGGAGATGGTGGCCCTGAGGTCCAGGGCCACACAGACCGGGTCAGCTGAGTGGAGCTGGCGTAGACAGTTCTCCACTTCGGAACCAGCAGTGACCCTCGCTTGTATTCTAGCCCGTGCCTGAGAATTTACACACTAAAATACATGTCATTTTACTAGAAATCCCTTGCCTTTTAGTTTTCATTTAGGGTCTCATGAGAGCACTATGTTGATTTTTTTTTAAGTGGGTATGTGGTGGGTTGTTTTTATTTACCTGTGTCCTTAAATTTGAGGCATAGAGTAAAGAAATAAAATGGAGACACAGAGTTGAGCTGCAAAATTACTAAACCAAGGTGGCTGAGGCCTGAGGAAATGATTCTATTCTAGTTTGAACTATCCTGGGAACTTAATCAGTTGAACTTTGCAGTCTTGCATTAATACCTGGATACACGTCAGCCCTCCAAGTAACCCGATTCCCCCTGAATGACTAAGGAAAGAATATTAACATATCCAGACCACCTGACAGCGAGGATCCAGATCACCAATCACCTGGAGGACTTCCATCTCAGACCAGGCCGGAGGCTAAGACTGCAGGACTGAGTCTTCTCAAGAAGGCGCTGCTTGCTATTTGAACTTTTAAGCTTTTCTTTCTTCTTGAAATCAAGGGTCCTTTTAGGACTTTGATTAAATTCACTTTTAAACCCTAGCAATAGAAATCATATCTCTTTCTCTCTATACCCCTGAGAGACCTAGCCTTCAGCAACCTGAGACAGCAGAAGACAGATGCCCAGACCTGACTAATGACCACAAGGTCTGGACCTCTGGCAGCCTACAGAGAACTCCTGCTTGGCCTAAGTTCTGCTTCAGCTCCCTGGCTCCTTTCCCGTGAGACCAGAGGAACTCTGCAGAGACATCAGAACTGCTCTCAAGATCTGAAGAAATTATTATCCTCACCCTACCTCTAACCAGTCCCACTCCCTGAGCCCTGATGTCTTGTGATTTTGCCCTATATAAAATCTGTAACTTACATGCCACTGGGAGTTGGGTCTCAAAGCATTGACTCACCATCTCTGTATCGGCCAATTCAATATTGAACTGTTTTTCCTTCTGTACTGCAAACTCCTGCCTATTTTTCAGGACCAGTGAGCGCTGGCCGACAGACTCATAAACCCCTGCGGCCCAGTAACTCACTCTGGGTACTGCCTAGTAGTGTTTCTGATTCGCAGCCCTCAAACCCTTAAGTAAACCTTTATCGTTTTTTTTTAGCCCAAGCCTCCAGACTCTTTGAGTTCAACAAAATCCAGTAAAGGAAACATACAAAATCTTTGTCTTCAAGGGGACATGAGTCTGAAAGTTTGAGAATCACTGCTTAAGATGCGTATTTTGGAGAGTTTTGTTTTTGTCTTTGTTTTTATTTGTTATTTGCTGTTTACATTCCTTTATGAAACAAATAAGTAAAATGGTCACCCTTTCTTTAAACACTACTGCTTTTTTTGATAGCCTAATTGGGGTATAACTGATATAGGATATAAGTGATATAGGATATAATTGATCAGTTGCACACATTTAAAGTGTACATTGTGATGAGTTTTGACATATGCATACAAATCCACCAGGAAAATCAAGATTATGAACAATCTGGCACTTTCCAAGGTGTGCCCTGTCCCTTTGTAATATCCTACCATCCATCTCTCTGCTGCCACCCTCTCCCAGGCAACCACTGATCTGATTTGTTACTACAGAACGGTTTCCATTTTCTAGAACTATATATAATGGAATTACCCAATATGTACTATTATCTAGCTTTTGTTCACTCAGCATAATTATTTCGAGATTTTTCCATGTTGTCAAGTGTATCAAGAGATAATTCCTTTGTATTGCTTAGATGTATTCCCTTGAAGCCCTGGCTAGTTAGCTCAGTTGGTTAGAGAGTTGTCCAGATACACCAAGGTTGCGGGTTTGACCCTGGACAAGCATGGCACATATAAAAAGCAACCAATGAATGCTTAAATAAGTGAAGGAACAAATCAATGTTTCTCTCTCTCTAAAAGTTAATAAGATTAAATTATTTTTAAAAACATATATTCCTTGTATGACTACACAATGATTTGTACATCTGTTCACTTGTTAATGGACGTGTGGGTTGCTTCTAGCTTTGGCCATCACAAACAAAGAAACAAAGATGCTATACAAGTCTTTCATGAACACATCTTCTGTCTCTTGGGTTTAAACCTAGAAATAGAATGGCTGGTGGTACAATAACTTCTTTAAAAAACTGCCAAATTCGCCTGACCAGGCAATGGCACAGTGGATAGTGTCGGACTGGGACACAGAGGACCCACGTTTGAAAACCCAAGGTCGCTGGCTTAGCACAGGCTCATCCGGCTTGAGTGTGGGCTCACCAGCTTGAGCACAGGGTTGCTGGCTTCAGTGTGGGATCACAGACATGACCCCATGGTTGCTGGCTTGAGCCCAAAGGTCACTGGCTTGAAGCCCAGGTCGCTGGCTTGAGCAAGGGGTCACTAGCTCTGCCCTAGCCCCCCAATCAAGGCACATACAAGAAAGTAATCAATGAACTAAGGAGCCGCAACAAAGAACTGATGCTTCTCATCGCCCTCCCTTCGTGTCTGTCCCTATCTGTCCTTCTGTCTCTGTCACAAAACAAATAAACAAAAAGACCCCACCAAATTATTTTCCTGAGCCAATGAAAAGTTTTTATAATCACACCAGCAGGAAACACAGACCAAAATAGCCTTAACTTGTAGGAGGCCAAAAGTCAAGGAGAAGTTTCCACTCCATTTTGTTAAACTCTACAGAAACCAATGAAGCACTGCATTTTAAAATCCAAAGGTGGTGGTGGGCTGTGGGCTGTGGGCTGTGGGCTCAGGGCCGGGGAAGGCAACTCAGACTTGACTTTTGAGAAAAAACACTCAAGGCTAAAGCGAGGAGCTGAAGTGAGTATGGTGTTTTGACTCAGGAAGCCAAGCCAGACGCCCCTGCCCAGGCTGCCACTGCCTGTTCCCCGGCAGGCGCGGAATACCCAGCAGCCCAGAGCTGGCAGAGGCTACCTATTCTCTAGCTAACTAGAGGCCTCACTGGAGGGGGCCACACCAAGCAATCCCAGTCTAGAACAGGACTCTCCTCTCACCCCTTCACGTAGCTAACGAGAGGCCTCACTGCAGGGGCCACACCAAGCAATCCCAGTCTAGAACAGGACTCTCCTCTCACCCCTTCACATCCACAGGGGTTACAGGTGTTAAATCTGGCTCATAACTCTGGGAACAAAGCAAATGACCCATATGCCAGTGTCGCAAGGCAGCGAACCCCCAAGTTGAGACCCCCACCAAAGGCCAAGGTATTAACGGAGCCAACGCCCCTCGGGTGGCCCACAGTTGAGCCCAACGAGCCAGTTCTCACCATGTTCTCTCAGACAAGACGGAAGCACCCAGCACGAATAATCACAGCCAGTACAGCATTACCTGCCTAGGGTTTTCACATGGCTTGTCAGATGACAGCTTATCAGATGATGCTTATCCGCTGAATTCTCAGAAAGCCCTCTGAGTAGAAAACTAAGGCTCCAGGGCATAAAGGGACTTAGGCAGCCTCTGAGGCCCCGCCCCTGGTCTCCTCCATAACCCACCTCCCCAGGGGAGCCCCACTGGTTGTTATAAAACAGAACTCACCACTTGCCACTGCCCTACATAAAACCCACCTCTACCCTCTCATCGGACTTGGAATCAGACCCTCGCTCACTCCCACGGCCTAGGAGAGGGCCCTGCAAATCCTTCCCCTACTTCGTCTCCTCCCAGGGCAAGGAAGGGGTGATTCAGTGTCCTAGTGTCCACCCCACCCCCGCCCAGTAGCAAGAGGACTCACACTTACTTTCTGGATTTGGCACATTCTTTCTTCCAGTTCTTTACCAAAACGGGCACAACCTGTTCTGACATGTCCTCCTTATTCAGGGACCAGAGGTCAGTGCTCTCCAGGGGCTGGCGGTAGCCCTGGACCATCAACCTGGGGCAGGAACACAAGGAAGGAGGCGATGAGAGTCAAGAGGAAGAGGACGTGGCCCTCACTGTGCGCTACGGCCGCCTCCACGCCACAGCTGGCCCCGCAGCCAAAGGCAGCTGAGCAGTCGGGATGCTCTGAATACGGCCCGACAGTAATTACTGCTAAATTCTGTTCGGTCACCCAGGAACAAGGGCCTCCCTTTTCAGAGCTACACAGAAAACATTTAGGAGGGAGATACCAGGATGGCTCTACTGTACTTAAAAAAAAAAATGTTTAAGGCTAATATGTCGCAAAACATTAAAACTCTTAAATCTGGGTGGTGAGTTTAGTGAGGTTTCTTAAGACGAGTCTTTCCACATGTTTGAATACTTCCACAGTAAAATGTAAAACTAGTATTTTAACTTACTCATTTTGAAATAATTTCAAACTTAACAGAAAAATCACATGAATTGTACAAAGAATTCCTGCCTACCCTTCACCTCGTTCACTACTGTTGATGTTTAGCAAGACGCTGCATCCTTTTGTCTCTCTATACACACACATATGTGAACCCTCTTTTTTTCTAAACCATTTCAGAGTAGGCTGCAGATTCCATACACCTTTACCCCTAAATATCAGTGTGCTCTCCATAAGAAAACACATGTTCTTATAGAACCAGAGAACAATTATCAAAATCAGAAATACTAGCATGGATGGCATAAGCCCACAGTCTATAAATTATCTTAACTGGTCCTGGCCAGTTGGCTCAGTGGTAGAGCATTGACCCGGCATGTGGAAGTCCTGGGTTTCATTCCTGGTCAGGGCACACAGAAGAAGCAACCATCCGCTTCACCTCCCTTCTCCATCCCCCTTCTCTCTCTCTGTGTCTCTCTCTACTCCACCCACAGCCATAGCTTGATTAATATGAGCGTGTTGGCCTTGGGTGCTGAGGATGGCTCTGTGGAGCCTCCGCTTCTGGTGCTAAAAATAACTTGGTTGCAAGCAGATGGGCAGAGCATCAACCCCAGACACGGGTTGTTGAGTGGATACCGGTCAGGGTACATGTGGGAATCTATCTCCCTTCCTCTCACTTAAATAAAAAAACATTTTTTAAATAAATTATATTTCATTGTTCTAATAGTGTTCTTGAACAGTAATTTGAAAAAAAATTAGGTATGAAAACTAATTTTTTAAATGTTTTTAAAAACTTTAAAAACACAGGAACAATGCTTATGGGGGGGATTCAAATAATCTGCAGTGAGACGATGACAATGTGCAGAGGGGGGGAAATGTGCATAAAGGGGGGGGGCCAGAAGGGAGCTTATCAAACTGCTGACACGGTGGCCTTGGTGTGTGTTTGTTGCTCTATGCATATCTCTCTCACCCACATTTCCTAGGGTGCGTGTGTATTATGTTTCTAATTGTGAGGTGTTGGCACTGATGCCAATAATAGTAATTATTCCTAATATAAAATAAAAACCCAAATCCAAAGCCCAGCCGAGAGCATGCAGCTTCTAACTGCCCCAGGCCAAGCTGCCCACAGAGGTGCAAGTGCTTTAGGGTCAGACAACATGAACATTCATGTTTGTGGGGACAAGGTCAGTGTCTCTGAGACCCATGCCCAGGACAGGACACTCGGGACACAACCCTGCCACAGACTCAGCGCCAAGCCTTACCCCGTGATCCACCAGAAGGTGATCCTGGAGAGGAAGGACGCGCCGGACTCCGGGCAAGGATTCTGGTGGAGAGAAAGCACAGGGTGGGGAGGGAAAGGGAAATGAGTGAGTCAGCAGCTCATCTATGACAGCACTTGGCAGGGAGCGGTCAGCCGACCACTCTTCCTCCCAAAGGACCACCAGCCACGCTCATGCCACTGATTTGCACCCCAAAAGGATGTCTCTCCTGAGCCCCAGTGACCTTAAATAAACACATGGAAGCTCATCCAGTTTCACCCAGCAAATATGTCTGAAATTCCACTGTGTGCAAAAACAAGACTGTGCCTGATCTTATACCCAGCCCCACAGCAAGCCAGTGAGGGTGGTGTTACTGCCGTCCTGCTCTCCTCCATGAGTCTTTCACTCATCCATTCATCCAGAAAATATTTTCTGGGCATCTACTATGCGCCTAGCACATGTATACACATCTCAACAAACAGACACAAGCCCTCCCTGCAGAAAGCCCGTGATATACCAGGGTGGTAGTAGTTATAACAACAATAACAACACCTGCTAGTTCTGTTTGGAGTGCTTTACATAAATTTTTCATTTAATTTTCATAACCAGCCAATGAAGTCAGTAGAAGTTATTATATAGAAGCGTCACCTCATTTTATAATACAAGAACCTGACGGGTGCAGGTGAAACGAGTGGCCCAGGGTCCCAAGTGACAAGTAGCAGAAACAGGATTTGCACCGCAGTGAGACTCCAGAGAGAGATAATAAAGGGTCCCACGAACAAATCAAAACTACACTGTGATGGGGATCAGACCCTAAAGGCATGTCCAGGGGATCACTGGTATCTTCCTGGGCTCACAGTAAATGAGCCAATTGGGGGTGGGGGCTGATCCAGTTGATGGAGGTCAGGGAAGGTGTTCCTGAGGAAGATGTTCAAGCTGAGGTCTGAAGACTGAGTACAGGACAACTAAGTAAGAAGAGAGGCAAGGTGGTCCCAGCAGTGAGAATAGTATGTGCAAAGGCCCGGTGGTAGATGGGAGTATAACCTCCTCCAGGGACCAAGAGGGGGTCTGGGTAGTCTTATGTGAGGGGCTATGCAGAGTCTACACTGGAGGCCACATAAGGAATGTTGGTCTTCATCCCAAGGGCAAGGGGAACTCATGGACAGATTCTCAACTAGCTTTCAAACAGCCTCTTTCCCAAAGGCACAAAGACAGCTCCAGTTCAACAACAGAGACAAGGCAAGGGACATCAGCATGGAGCCTCTGCGCTTGCACACATGGGCCAGCTTTCAACGCTGAAACACTCAGCTCTAAATTCTGAAATACCAGCTTAGTGAAGGGGGTCACCACACAATGATGAGCTCTTCAGCGGAGGATGGTGCTCAAGGTTCTAGGATTTTTGCCTGACTAGGCGGTAGCGCAGTGGATAGAGCATTGGACTGGGACGCAGAGGACCTAGGTTCAAGACCCCAAGGTCACCAACTTGAGCACATGCTCATCTGGTTAGAGCAAGGCTCGCCAGCTTGGACCCAAGGTCCCTGGCTGGAGCAAGGGGTCACTCGGTCTGCTGAAGGCCCCTGGTCAAGGCACATATGAGAAAGCAATCACTGAGAAACTAAGGTGCCACACAAAGAATTGATGCTTCTCATCTCTCTCCCTTCCGGTTTGTTCTCTGTCTCTCTCTGTCTCTGTCACAAAAAACAAAAAACAAAAGGTTCCAGGATTTTTCAGAGATGAGACATTGAGAGATGCCCTGGACCCAAGTGGTTTTCCATCAGGGCTGAGAGCACTTTTAGAAAACACCATATCTGGCCCTGGCCGGGTTGGCTCAGCGGTAGAGCGTCAGCCTGGCGTGCAGGGGACCCGGGTTCGATTCCCGGCCAGGGAACATAGGAGAAGCGTCCATTTGCTTCCCCCCCCCCCTTCCTCTCTGTCTCTCTCTTCCCCTCCCACAGCCGAGGCTCCATTGGAGCAAAGATGGCCCGGGCACTGGGGATGGCTCCTTGGCCTCTGCCCCAGGCGCTGGAGTGGCTCTGGTCGCGGCAGAGCGACACCCCGGAGGGGCAGAGCATCACCCCCTGATGGGCGTGCCGGGTGGATCCCGGTCGGGCGCATGCGGGAGTCTGTCTGACTGTCTCTCCCCGTTTCCATCTTCAGAAAAATACAAAAAAAAAAAAAAAAAAAGAAAACACCATATCTGCCTGACCAGGCGGTGGCGCAGTGGATAGAGTGTCAGACTGGGATGCGGAGGACCCAGGTTCATGACCCTGAGGGCATGAGCTTGAGCGCAGGCTCATCTGGTTTGAGCAAAGCTCACCAGCTTGGACCCAAGGTCGCTGGCTCGAGCAAGGGGTTACTCGCTCTGCCGTAGCCCCACGGTCAAGGCACATATAAGAAAGCAATCAATGAACAACTAAGGTGTCGCAACAAAAAACTGATGATTGATGCTTCTCATTTCTCTCCGTTCCTGTCTGTCTATCCCTCTCTCTGAAAAAAAAAAGAAAAGAAAAGAAAACACCATATCTGCATATCTGGCCCCACTCCCCAGAGATTCTGATTAAGTTGGTTTGGGGTGGGACCAGGGCATCCGAGTCTTTGTTTTCATTTCTAACTCCCAGAGTCTCCTTGGCAAAGTAGCTGGGCAGGAAATGTACAAGATAAGCCTAGAACACCTTGTAACTCCCCACATCAAGGCAAGGAAATCTGAGCTGCAAGGAGTGCTAACAGGCCTAAAGGCAACCAGGAAATGCTCCCACCAGCCCCAAAAGGGACCATCTGAGCTGCAATGAGAAAAGAAAATAGAGTGAACTGAAACATCACGTATGTTTAAATACACAAGTTCATACTGATACTGAAAAAAAGAACCACCTCTTGGCGTTATGGATGAAAAGATGTTAACAACCCAAATTGCTGGTTTGAAAACAAAAAGGACAAGAAGTAAGCATTTTCCCACCCTTCCTAAATGACCTACACCAGAGGGGCACCAAAAAGACGAGGGGAAGGGTCTTTGCATGGAAACAGTCCAGCTAGTAAGAGAAGGAATGATACAACCTAAGAGTGCACCATGTGGCCTGACCAGGCGGTGGTGCAGTGGATAGAGCGTAGGACTGGGATGCGGAGGACCCAGGTTCAAGACCCTGAGGTCGCCAGCTTGAGCACGGGCTCATCTGGTTTGAGCAAAAAGCCCAGCAGCTTGGACCCAAGGTTGCTGGCTTGAGCAACAGATCAGCTGTAGCCCCATGGTCAAGGCACATATGAGAAAGCAATCAATGAACAACTAAAGTGCCACAGTGAAAAAACTGGTGATTGATGCTTCTCATCTCTCTCTGTCCCTATCTATCCCTCTCTCTGACTCTCTCTCTCAGTAAAAAAAAAAAAAAAAGAAGAAGAAGTGCACCATGTTGCAACCACAATGGAGTATTAAAATATTTGATGATATTTGCCTGACCTGTGGTGGCGCAGTAGATAAAGCATCAACCTGGAATGCTGAGGATGCCAGTTCAAATTCCCGGGCTTGCCCGGTCAAGGCACACACAAGAAGCAACTACTATGAGTTGATGCTTCCCATTCCTTCCCACTTTCCTGCCTTTTTCTCTTTATCTCTCTCTTTAAAATCAGTAAATTAAAAAATATATATTAAAAAGAAATATTTGATGATATTAAAGAATTATTAGTAATGTTTTTAGGCCAGATAATAGCTGTTTATTTTTCACACGCTGTCACTGGGGCAAGTTGGGCAAAGGGTACACAAGAACTTTACTGTTTTTTGCAACTTTTTGTGAGTCAAGTTATTTCAAAATAAAGTTGATGAAAAATTCCTTATCCTTCAGAGATACATACTGAAATATTTGCACATGTGATGCAGGGTAAAGGGGCCAGTGCTGTGCATTATACTATGCTGTCCACTTTTGCACACCTGTGAAAGTTTCTGTCCTTACAAGCTTCCCCAATGACTCAAACATGCGTCCCAGGCTGAGACCTACCAGGTTCCACTCTGGGGCCACATGGCCTGGAAACATTCCCAGCTCTGGCTGCCTCAGAAACACCCAGGTGCCCAGGGTCCCAACCCAAAGCAACACGGTCAGTACCTCTGGGGGTGGGGCCCTGGCATCAGTCTATTTTTACTAGTCAAATGCAGCTGGCCACAGCCCTACATTCCAGACCAACCTAAAGCAGAGTAAGTTTAGACTGTGGAGTCAGAGAGACCTGGGTTCAAATCCCACACCTGCCACTTTCTAGTTGTATGACCATGGGCAAGTTCCTTCTCCTCAAAGCCTCAGTCTTTGCATCTGGGAAATGGGAGCAGTTAGTTCTACAGTTCAACCTGCCTTACAGGACTGCAGGGAGGAACAAATCCAATGAGGTCCATGGGACTATGTTATAAGCTGGAATTTTTCCAACCTACGGCAGCAATGTCATTCATGGAGGAGGTGGTATATTTGCTCTGTAGGCTGTTTTACTTTTTCCAGAAGTGGATGGGTTATTAGGGAATTGCAAAGGCACTTCTAGTGTAGCCCAATTCCTACCCCATGTGAAAAGCTCAGCGGTGCGTGCAGAGAAGGGGCGGGGGTGGGGCAGAGCTGGCAACGATTCATTTATTTCTATAACAAATATTTAGGGAAGACTTGCCTATATGCCAGAAGGCAGCTAAGGGGTGTGGACAGAGCTCCATACAATGTCCCACCTGAGGGGGAGGTGGACAGGAAGCAAACCAAGATGCAAATACATCTATAACTACAAACTGATGAGCTGCAACAAAGGAAAAAACCGGGATGCCAGCGAGAGAAGGGGTGGGGGAACAGGGGTGGGGGAACAGGGGTGGGGAACGAGTGTGGGGGAAAGGGTGTGGGGGAAAGGGGGTGGGGGAACGAGGGTGGGGGGTTCAGGGGTGGGGGAACAAGGGTAGGGGGACAGGGGTAGGGGAACGGGTGGGGGAAAGGGTGTGGGGGAAAGGGTGTAGGGGAAAGGGGGTGGGGGAACGGGGGTGGGGGGAGCAGGGGTGGGGGAACGGGGGTAGGGGGAACGGGTGGGGGAACAGGGGTAGGGGGAACAGGGGTAGGGGAAGCGGGTGGGGGAAGCAGGTGGGGAGAGCAGGGGTGGGGAGACAGGGGTGGGGGAACAGTGGTGGGGGAACAGGGGTGGGGGGAGCAGGGGTAGGGGAACAGGGGTGGGGGAACGGGGGTAGGGGTAGGGGGACAGGGGTAGGGGGACAGGGGTGGGGGGACAGGGGTGGGGGAACAGGGGTACGGGAACAGGGGTGGGGGAACAGGAGTGGCTTCTGTGTGCGGCAGCACAGAGCTAGGTAGTTAGAGGGTTTGAATCCCAGCTCTGCCACTTACAAGTCGTGGGACCTTGGACCTCCTTGATGGTGATGAGATTAAATGAGGTAAAGCATACTAAGTATTTACAACAGTACCTGACACAGAGAAAAAGCTCAAGAAATGGTATCAGTATCAGTAAAAACAAGAATAGTAAAGACGGTACCAACGCCCCCCACTCTGACAGGCCCATGACACATGAAGCACTGGACCAGAGGCGTCACGTCAGGCTCAGCAAACTAAGGCCCCTGGGCTGGCCGCTCGGACAGAACAGAGAGATGCCCATTCCTTTACAGATGTCCATAGCTGCTACAAGGACAGGATTTAGTAGTTTTGACAGAGACCATATGGTCTGCAGAGCCTCAAGTATTTACTATATCTGGCTCTATAGAAAATGTTGGCTGACCCCTGCTCACATCAGACCTCATGACACCCTAGGATGCAGCGATGATTCAAGTTGAAACTTGAATTCGAATGAGAGTCTTCTGCCTCCAAACCCAGTCTTGCCCCGGTCTTGGCATCGGCGCACAGTTGTGCAAGTTAAACCTTGCACGAAGATGCGGTGCGGAGGGGACAAGCGGGGGCTGAAACGCACCGGCCCAGCTCAACAAGACCGCCAGGTCCTGTGCTGGGGAGGGGCTCCATCGGCTTGAAAGAAGCAGGGCTGTCTCAGATTCACCCACCCCGGGGGGAATGAGTCATCGTTTTCTAATTTGCACAAAGAGAGAGGTGTTAGGCCATATACTCACAGGGGCCTCACAATCCCGCCCTTCTTTCAAAACAAGCCAACTCCAGCCACAGGTCAGGAAAGCAGCGGCCTGTGGGCTGCACAGCTGAAGGTGAATTTGCTCCCTTTCTACCAACTGTAAACAAATGAGACCATAAAAAATGATGGCCCAGAGGGAAGACATTAATCCTCCCTCCAGCTCGTAAAAATCCCAACCCCCGTGAGAAAATTCACCCTGCAAATTCAATGAGGCCGGGTTATTACCATGCACGTTCCAGTTTCTAATTTGTGCACTCTGAGGGCTTTGTCAAATTCGTCTCCCCAGCCCTCCTTCCTCCAAGGGATCCAAACACAGATTTTCAGATTACACAGGGTCTCATCACCAGCCCAGAGAAGGAAACATCATTATCAACTGGGGAAACAATTATGGAAGTCCCCTCCTGACAGAGAAGGCCTTATTTGATAACAGACAACTGGAGTGCTTAAGTCGCCAAGAACTGATAATAAGAAAAAAGAAGAAGAAGAAAAAGGCTAATGGACGAGGATCCAGCCAGCAGTCCATTCCACCAAAACCAAGCAGAATGTCCTGGTGTACAGGAGCAGAGCGGCCAGCTTGGGGCTTCCAGCCTCTGAGACTGAAATGGACTAACCCCTGACCCAGGACTCAGCTTATTACCTGGTCCCCCATTCATTTAGTAATGAGAATAACTCACACAAGCCCTGGCCAAAGGCAGGAGGGGAGAAAGTCTGATTTATGCAAGCAGAGCTGCCTTCTTTGGCATCTGTATCTGGCTCCGGGTGATTTGGCCAGAAACCATGTGGATTAAACCAATTTGATACAAGAGTCCCAGGCACTGGTTCTTTGAGAATGACTCATTCATTACCTCTCACACAGTGCAGTTTGGGGAACTTGTCCACACCCTCACACATCTTTTCTACTTTGGATTCTGCTTTTAGTTTAATTGTCTGCCAGTGACTCCCACTCCGCATTTCCTAAATGCCCAGGAGTAAGAGACGAGCAAAACAGCAGTATATCTTAGAGCAGGGTGTTTGAGTGTGGCCCCCATCACCAGCATCCACAGTGCCTGGACATTTGTTAGAAAGGCAAATACTGAGGCTCCTTCCAGATCTACTGACTCAAAAGTTCTAGGAGTGGGGCCCAGTGATCTATGTTTTAACAAGTGATGCCAGGCCTGCTCGGGTGTTCGAACCCAATGAAAGGGCTCCTGGAACCAGCCTCATGACCTAGGCAAGGCAATCCACCACCCTGGCCCTCGGTGTCCTTAACTGTGAAATGGGAGGAGAATCACAATACCACCTGGTTGGGTTGAGTCTAGGATGAAATAAATTAATAAACAAGTAGTACAGCACCCTGGGATACTATCATTATTACTAATTGAAACTGTTTGTTTACTTTTAATATTTTTTAGAGAGAGACAGAAGAGACAGACAGACAAGAAGGGAGAGAGATGAGAAGCATCAACATGTACCTGCATCACTTCAGTTGTTCATTGTCTTCTCGTGTGTGCTTTGAGTGGGAGGCGCCAGCTGAGCCAGTGACCCTTTGCTCAAGTCAGCGACCCTGGTGGGCTCAAGCCCGCAACAATGGGGTCATGTCTATGATCCCATGTCAAGCCAGTGACCCCGCGCTCAAGCTGGTGAGCCCTCGCTCAAGCTGAATGAGCCCACGCTCAAGCCAGCGACCTTGGGATTTTGAACTTGGGTCCTCAGCATCCCAGGTAGACACTATCCACTGCACCACCACCTGGTCTGATTGGAACAATTTAAATGTCCAACAGTAAGAAATTTGTTGCTACAGCTTATAATACTGCTGGCTTTTATTGGTTCTGTTGCTTAGAGCTGTGCAAACCACCTCCCTGGTCAGGACCACAGTCCCTTCTGCTGTCACACACACCACATGCGTACCACCCTGTCCCATGACCTCATCCACTCTTTCTTGGATTTGGATACTGCAGTGCATACACAGTCACTGATCACCTCAACCCTCCACTCTACCCGCCTGGGTTCCTACAATGGCTTCCAAAGTACCATCAGCCGTGAGTCCTCCTCCAGTCTTCTGCTGGAGGAATCCTCCGAATACTACCAACCAGAGCGTGTCAATCCCCAACTGAGAAAATTTTCCATCAGCTCAAAATTCCAAATCCTCAGAGTGACACACTATTCCACCCATTGTCTGTAATGCTCTGCTCCCTGGCCCATCCTAACTAGCCAGAGTTTACACAGTTCCCAAACACTGACAAGTTCTATCTCACCACTGGACCTTTGCACATGCTGCTTCCTTTACCAGGAGCACTTTCCTGTCCACCCTCTAGTCTTCAATATCATTAGCCAGACAAGGCTCTGCTCTCTCTGACTCAGGTGTCTGCTCCCCCGGATGCTAGCCCTGGAGTCCCCAGCACTGCCCGGCCTCAGAGCCCCACTGTCCATCCTGTGGCTGCTGACTCATCACCTGCTGCCCTCCTCCACCTCTCCTCAAGAGCAGTGGTCCAGGTTTGTTCAGTTCTAGGTGCTCAGAGCCCAGTTTGGTCCCTGGCACAATGCTGAATTACTAAATAACCAAAAGTACAGACAAAAGGAATTCAAAATGTCTAAGCTGCCTGACCTGTGGTGGCACAGTGGATAAAGCGTCAACCTGGAAATGCTGAGGTCGCCGGTTCGAAACCCTGGGCTTGCCTGGTCAAGGCACATATGGGAGTTGATGCTTCCAGCTCCTCCCCACCTTCTCTCTCTCTCTCTCTCTATTCTCTCTCTCTCCCTCTCTCTCTCTCTCCCTTTCTCTCTCCTCTAAAATGAATTTTAAAAATTAAAAAAAAAATGTCTAAGCTTAGCAGCTGCCTTTAGGGTGTGAGGGGTAAAGATTAATCATGAAGAGACAGGAGGAAATTTTCTGGGGTCCTGGTAATATTCTAAATCTTGAGAGAGGCTTAAGTTATTCCTTCATCAAAAACTCATTGAATGGTAGTAAGATTCAGGAATGTCACTGTACATAAATTTTACTTTAAATAAAACTATAAACGGACAGTGAACTCTAGCTAACGATTTGCACAGTGAAATGTTCAGGTGAAGGATACTAATGTATTTCAAAGGAAGTTTCAGACATCAAAAGAATTAGTGGGCTGGCTGGCGGGTAGGCGGGCTGGGTAGCTGTGTGATAAAGCAAGTTTAGCAAAGTGTTAACCATAGAATCTAGGTGGTGGGTAGATGAGTTCTCCCTGTGCAAGTCTTTTAACTTTTCTGTAGTTTTGAAATGTTTACAGTAAAATGTTGGGGAAGAAAAGTTTCATATTTATGGACCAGGCTAAAAATATCTCGTACTCTAAATGAGCTGAGAGGTTCTTAGTTAATGTGGACCAAGGCATTTCAACCGTGAACCAACCTTCCAGGTCTTGTTATAACGAGACTGAATCTGCAGGGCTCAGGAGGCCTGAGACACTGCATTGCCAATAAGCACCTGGCCCCGCCAGTGCTGCTGGTCCAAGGACCCCCTTCGAGCAGTCTACCACATGAACACTTCTGATCACGATGCTCCCGGTTGCAGTAGCCTCAGGGACAGCAAGATGAAAGGACCAGAGGCGGGGACAGGCAGGAGCCTCAGTCAGCTGAGCTCAGCCACACCCAGGCTTGAGCCTGGAGGACAGAGGGGAGCAGCCCTGCCAAGAAACCAGGGCCAGAATAGACGTCTGAGTCATGCAAGGGGCAGGCTGGCTGGGTGACTCAGCAGAAGGGAGCCCGGAGAAGCGAGCGCTGCCAGCTCCCACCAGGCCTCACCTGACCCCTGGCCACCTCAGGGCTTGGTGACTGCTCTCCCCGAGGACAGCCGACAGGAGCTGCTGCTATGAGAACAGGAGAGACACAGGGGGTGGCCTCTGCCATCTTTCAGGCTCCACTGTGACACCAGCTCTGAGGAGGACAGGGAGACAGGCATAGGCGGTACTCACAGTGCTCCCACCCCTCAGGTCCAGGGTTCCAGGGTGCGGAGGAGCGTGAGACAAGCACCAAGTGAAGCCTCAACCCATTTTCAGGACAGGGACACTAAAGTCCTGGGAGGAGGGGTGACTGGCCCAAAGTCCCCAATCTAAAGGTATAACCTGCCTCCCTGCCTTCGTCTCAATTGTGGCTCCACAGTTATTCGTCTGCTGACCTGCCTAAACGCTGTCTCCCTGCAAGACCAGGAGCTTCCTGAGGGCATGTGGCAAACGGAGTTTTCTAAAGATGGCCAGACATTATCTGCCATCCCCTGTGTAGGTCTTCCAGTGAGAGCTGGCCACGCCCCCCCTAGAGGCAGGTCTGTGTCCCCGCCTTGCTCCCAGCCAGACTTTTGTCATTGCCTCCATCAAGAAAGTAGGGCGGGTGGGCTACTATGTGCCTATGGGACTGGATCACAAAGGTGACAGAGGTTCTACCTGGCCCTCCCTCTTGGAACACACACAGCTGCCATGCTGTAAGGAAGCCCGGCTGCTTGGGGGGACCCCATGGAGCTGTCACGCCCGGCTGAGGCTCCAGCCAGTGGCCGAGTTTACCACCAGAGATGTGAGTGAGGAAAACTGGAGTCCCCATGACCACTTGACTGACACTGTAGGAGAGTCCCCAAGTGAGATCCATCGAGCTGAGCCCAATCAACACACACAACTATGAGACCTATGAGACATAATGAACTATCGCTGTCAATTGCAACCAGTGTGGTTTGTGATGGAGTAAAAGATAACAGTAGCAGGGCACAAACTGTAGCTATTTCACCCTCTGTTGTGTCCCCAGACCTAAGCACCCTATACAATGGATTCCTAACAAATGTCTGCTGAAAGGATAAAGGGGCCCACATGGGATTAAAGGCCAGGGTCTGCCCAACTGCAAAATAAACCTCTTCTGTCACAGATGCTTCCTCCACCGTCAGATTTAGGGTATAAGTTAGGATCTAACGGCCCATTCTCTGAGCTTTGATTCCTGAGCCAGGAACAGAACGGGGAGAAGCGTGGGGCACCCGGTCAGGACGCCCTGGCCTCTCGCTGCTGGAGCCCAGCACGCCAGGCCGCCCCGGGGTGGCTGGTCCGGCCCCAGGCGCAGGCTGCTAGGAACACAGAAACACAATGGGACGAGGAAGTCAGCTCTGTGAGCCGCGTCCCTGCACACAAGCCAGGAAAGAAGCGAAAGGAACTTTATCCAGGGCCCCAGAGAAAACCAAAACCCTGAAATTCCCTCCAACATAAAGCACCCAAGATGGTCTACAGAGAGAGGGCTGCTTCTCAGGCCCCAGTGGCAGCCTGCAAGGTCAGGTGCTCCCAAGCCAGCCTGTCAGCGCCCCCTGAGCTCGGGCCACCAGCTCAGAGGAGCCCAACATCTGCAGCCATCCATTCAGGGGGGTGCGACTTGTTCAGTGCAATTCTCAGCTCCACAGAACAGCCTGACAACTAGTAACTGTTTCCTGATGCGACACTCCACTACCACACACCCGTGTACACACACAGACACTGAGGACCAACAGACACAATAGCCATAGACATCTGAGTCTCTCCTTTGTGCCAGGCGTGGGCTGGGACCCAGTGGGTGCTCCAAGAATGGTTGCTGCCTTTCTGTACCTTATATTCACACGAACACACGCACAAGAACACACTAACACATGCACACAAACACTCCAAAACTCATCCACATACAAAACCTGAACATAAAAATACAAACATGCACACACATCTATAAAAATACACACATGCGCACAAACACATTTCCATGAACACACAGTTTGCTCGTTTCTCCTACCCAGTTCCCCCTTGAGCAGGAAAATCCAAGAATGGGGATTTTCAGGACACATACCAGGATATGAGTTTCAACCTCTGCCTCCGTGCTGCTGGCCCCACATGTCCCTTCATCACCAACAAAGGCAGCATCAGCCTTTTGCTGAGGTTCAGACCAGACCCAATAGAACCACAGCAGCTGAAAACTGCTCCTGCTGCAATTTCACCCATTAACAACAGACTAGCCATGAACAAAGCATCAAATAAATGCTCCAAAGGCTTCCTGGCCCTCTCAGAATAAAATCCACACAGCTCATCCGGCCTGCAGGCCACAGTCCCCGCCTCTCAGAGGTCACCATCAGCCCTCTCCTGCCTCTGCTGCTCCTGCCACACTGGCCTCTCTTACTGTTCCCTTGACATTCTACAGCAGCTCTTGCCCCAGGGTCTTTGCACTTGCCACTGCTCTGCCTGGAACACCCCTTCTCTGGGTATTGGCTCGGTTGGCTCCCTCACTTCGTTAGGTCTCTGCTCCAATGTGGTTTCCTGGGGGAGGCCTAACACGATCGGTCAACAGAAACTACACACAACTCACTACCATCATCTGTTTCCTTTCCCTGTTTTTTTCTTCTTAGCATTTACCACCACCTGACAAGATACATGGGTCCTGGGTTACTGCTTGTCCCCACACATGACAACCTAAGCCTCACGTGGGAAAAAACTGTTCTATTCACTGCTCCAGCCCTATGCCGAGGTTGGGGCCTAGCACTCAGCACTGGCTGGGAAGGGGAGAAGGAAGAAAGGGAAGGAGAGGAGGAGGGAAAGCGAGGGTGTAGGAAAAGAGGACAGACGGAAGAGGAGAAAGGGAGGGAGAAAGGAGAGAGGCAAGGGTAACAAATGACTATGTCCCCTTTTATACTCCCAGCAGGAAGAGTGGTCATCACCACCTGCCATTGATTTCCTTCTGCACATATAGGATTTCCCTCAATCTGATGAGACAGATCAAGAGTCTCAAACTCTAATCCCTTGGGGGCCAGGCACGTACCTAGATGAAAGAAGCAAGACTATACAATACAATCATGGTGGGAACTGAGGTAAACTAGGGCAACACTTCTCAGCTCTGGCCAACTGTTGCCATGTGGGTAATGGCCCTGGCACTGCCTGAATTTCTCACTTTTTTCTAGACAACCTGGACAGTTAGCCTGACCAGGAGCTGGTACAATAGATAGAGCATCGACCAGGATGATGAAGACCCAGGTTCGAAACCTCGAGGTCGCTGGCTTGAGCGTGGGCTCACTAGCTTGAAAGCAAGATTGCCAGCTTGAGTGTGGGATCATAGACATGACCCCATGGTCGCTGGCTTGAGCCCAAAGGTCGCTGGCTTGAGCAAGGGGTCAGTGGCTCAGCTGGAGCACCTCGGTCAAGGCACATACGGGAAAGCAATCATGAACTAAAGTGCCACAACTACCCATTGATGCTTCTCATCTGTGTCCCTTCTTGTCTGTCTGTCCCTCTCTCACACACACACAAAAAAAGAAAGAATTTATATGATACTTCCTGATTTTTAAATGTTTGCTCACATTTTCTGAAATCACTATGCCAACCAAATAAGAAAACCTACAGGCCTGCGAGCACAGCAATTTACAACTACGACCGGCTTCCCTCCTCGGGCTCCCTGACCCCAGCCGCACTCACAGCTCAGTGTTTCCCTGCCAAGTGGGGAGGGTGATGTAACGTATGTCCAGGCATTTGGGGAAGTTGGGCCGCGACCCCAGACGGATGAGAAGGCTCACAGCAAGTGCCCGTCAACAGTAGCTGGCGCTGGACAGTGCTGCTTTCTCGCACACGTGTGTGATGGCACTTACGGGGTCGTTGATGGTCTCCGAGAACAAGGGCGAGCGGTCTGAGAAACAGGACAGGACGAGCTGGATCAGCACGAGGAAGAAGTAAATGTAGAAAGTGACATCACGAAACACATCGACTTCGGCGTCCTAAATGTGAGGGAAGACGGAGGAGGAGAAGATCACTTTCTGGAAGCAGCTTGCGGAGGACGGGGGAGCAGGCTGCAGGAGGCGCGCCCTCTCAGCACGCTGGCCCAGGGACAGGCTTCTGGGCCCTGTGCCACCCCCTGCTAGTTAGCACGAGAGGAGGCTCCATCACACCGTGGACGGCACCACCTGGGAGGGCGTGCCCCGCAGTGGGAGGAGGCCCGGGTTCGGGAGTGAAGCAGACACACATTCAAGTCCTGTCTCTGCTCGTACTGACTGTGGGGCTTCTGACTTTAAACAAACAAACAAACAAACAAAAAACAAACCTCTCTGTGCCTCAGTTTCCTCATCTATTAAAAAGACCCGTGGTTCTCAACTGGGGTGATTTTACCTCCCAGGAAACACTTGACAGTACGTGGAGACACTTCTGTGTCATAATCTGGGACAGTGCAACTGGCATCCAGTGAGTGAAAGCCAGGGATGCCCCTAAACATCTGACAAGTACAGAAGTACAGGGGAGTTCCTGACAACAAAGATGTCTCTGGCCCAAATGTCAATTAGTGCTGAGGCTGAGAAACCCTGGCAGAGTAACTGTGAGAAGTCCGTGAGATCATTCATGGAAAGAACTCAGTCCTCCGCCTGGCGCTCTGAAAACACAAACTCACTAAGTACTGGCTGCCGTCACTATTAAAGACCGCAGACTGTACACTGCAGGTGCTCAATAATTGCCCCGCTTCTTTTCCTTCCTTTGCCCGATGCCAGTGTCTGATTAGACCGGAGATGGCAGGGAACGACAGGGTCGAGTTTGAAAGCACATGCCCTTCAGAGTTCTGAGGAGCAGCACACAGCAGCCAATGCAAACCACCTCTCAGCCAGACTAGCAGCTGATGTCACCAAGGTAACATGGGGACAACCTAGGGCCCCAAGGGGAAGCAGCAGCTCTGCAACACTGCTCCCCGCTGGGCTCCGTTCCAGACTAAAGACATCTGGAGTGGACTTCCCTGGCTGCTCACTGCTGACAGGCTCACAGGGTGGTGTGCATCCATCTGCAGCTCCCACCCTGGAAAACCCACACGGGCTCCTCGGAGCTGCACAGACAGGCGGGGGCAGGAAGAAAGAAGGTGCTAGAAAAAAGGCTGGATGAGGTAGGGAATTCCCCAGGGAAGAAGCCAGGCCCATGTGGTACCCATTTCCTGATTCCCATGGCAACCCATGATTTCCACACAAGCCAAGAGGACACAGGCCTCTCTCCCATGGGCCGCTGCGGGAAGATGCAGTCAGGCCACCACTTACCTCTTTTAAGGCAGTCATGATTTTGGATCTTAGGATGGCAAGGGCACACAGGAGGGCTATAAGCCAGAATATGAGCATGATCCCTGAGGACTGGACTCCTTTCCTTCTCTCAAGTTGAATTAAAAAGGTAGCAAGCAGCTAGAAGACAGAAGCATACAACAGGAGTCATCAGAAGAAGGCCAGGTTCCCAAAGTCCCCAGGACCCCCAAGGCCCCAACAGTCCAGGAGCCTGGCAGATATCAGGCCTGGAGGAGGGCTGCCCTTAGCCCAGTGGTACAAGAACAGCCTGGGGAAGGACTTGGCTCCAGTCCTAGCTCTGCTCTTACCCTGCTGGGTGACCCTGAGCAAGCTGCCAAACCTCTCTGAGCCTCCACTGCCTTATCTACAAAATGGAGTTGCTAACAGCATCTAACGCAATAGCCATGGAAATTGAATGACATCATGTATAGATTTGGGATAGGACAGGAAAGTCCAGTGTAGAACAGAAATGGGCACACTTTTTCTTAAAAGACCAGACAGCAAGTATTCTAGGCTTTGTGGGCCATAGAGTATCTGTCACTACTCAACATTGCCATTGTAGTGTCGAAGCAGCCCTGGATGATACACGAATGAATGGGTATGGCTGCGTGCCAATAAAACTTTATTTACAAAAACAGGTGACAGGCCTACCCTTGAGTTAGAACTGGAAAGACCTGTGTTCAAATTCTCCTTTCGGCAATGGTGACAACCGCTCTTTATGGAGCACTTGTTACCTTTGCCTCGTGGGAAGCATTCACATGCCTAACTCGGCACCCTCTGCAGCCCCGGGAGCAGGACACTCAGTCTGCACGCCAGGAAACGCGGTTACTTAGTCTGCCTACAGTCACTCGTCTCGTCTTCAGGGACTGTCAGGAGAACAATGATGGTGGGGGACTGGCATTTTTACCTCATTCATGACACCTGGGCTACCACTTCCATTTTACATGTGACTTTATGATCAGGGATAGAAAACAAACAATAAAATTGAAAAAAGGACACTTCACCACCCTCCCCCAGAATGGCAGAGTGTCCCTCTCGAGGCGGGTCTCCAAGGCCAGTCGTGGTCACAAGCCACTTCCTGAGGAGCTGCAGGTCACCCACGCACGTCCCCTCAGAACCCAGCTGCTGGGACCAGAAACATGCCTGTCTGTCTGCCCTCCTCCGCCCTCTCCTCCTACATCTCACCCGTCAAACACACACCGGCTCTGCCACCAAGGCCAGCTCTCAGTGTACCCACTGCTCACCCTGATCCCAGCTGCCACCCGTCTTGCCAGGTAACCCTGTGCCTTGCCCCTCCCCCTCACCGGCCTCCCAGGTTCCACTCCTGCCCAACAATCCATTTTCCACCCAGAGGCCACCGGGTTCAACCTGGGTTCCAAGGACAGGTTGTGGAGAAAACCTGGAAGTCCACAGACTTGAATGGGAAACAATTACAGCTTCGATTTCCCACACAGCACCACCAGTTACACGTGGAGGCAGTGAGACACAATGGCATTGGCAGTACCCGGGCCTCCGTCACATGAGAAATCGTATCACACAATATAGAGCTGAGAGATGTGCCCGCTATCTCACGTGGTCCCTGCTATTTGGAAGTTAAGGAGGCATCGCACTTGCTGTTACGTCTTGATTTGAAATACATTAATTGAGAAACCCATATATTTATTACGTTGTCTTTTTTTAATCTTTTGATAACTCTATTTCAATATAATTAGTTTCCTAGTCCAAATGTCCTGCAACTGAAGAATGAATAAAAAAAATGAGTAGAGAAACCATACAATCAAATATACTCAGAAATTAAAAAAAAAAAAAAATCTTTGGATACACTCAACATGGTTGAATTGCAGGTCCTATGAAGTCAGACTCAAACCTCTCCAGCCTGCATGGTTCCATTTACGTGACATTTGGGAAAAGGCAAAGTGAGGGGCAGATAACATGTCAGCAGTCCCCAGGGAAGGGGCGGGGCAGAGGCTGACACAAAGGAGCAGCACAGGAGAACTTTTGGGGCTGACGGAATGCTGTATATGCTGTGGAGGTGGCAATTACAAGACAGTATATGTTTATCAATTAAACAAGTAAAAGTATAGATGTACAGCTCAAAATCTTTATACATGTGTACATGTGTGTGATCAATTCCCTTTGTAATCCTATGTATTTTAGGCTTTTAAGAACATTATTCTAAGGAGACCAGGCTGGCAAAAGAGAAAGTGGTCCAGAGCACCAAAAGTTTTATAACCCAGCACTGGGAGTAAAAAAGCCCACTCATCCTGAAGCTCCAGGTTCCACAGGGTCAGGCCTCTTCCACCCCAGCCACACAGGCCAACTCAATTTCTCCCTCAGACCCCAGGGCTTTTACACATGCTATTCCTGCAAATAGTTGGTCCTCTGCCCAAGGCCCCTTCAACTTTTTCACATCCTGCTTGCCCATCCTTCAGACCTCAGCTCCATCATCCCTTCTTCCCTCCCCTCCAGACCAAAGGAAGTTCATCTCATTTCATTCTCACAGCAATTTGCACACAAGTAAATATTTTGTGTCTTTTTTTTGGGGGGGAACCATTAGTTGAATGTCTGTTTCCTCTGCTGGACTGTATACTCCATGAGCATAGGAACTGAGTTGGTTTTTAATTCATCCCTGATATACACTATATCAGGAATAAAAACTATTTGCTGACTGCCTCGCAGCCCACTTTCCTAAAGCCTGCATATTTCCGTCCTCAGGGTGTCGGGAGGATGATCCTGCAACAGGAACAGCAGAGCAGGTCCTTCAGTCTGTCCAGGAGCCCTGAGGAGGGCGGAGACTGAGGTCCTCACAGGCCAGTTCACCTCCGGGCCAGCCCAGCTCAGAGCCCCAGGGGGTAGAACGCCTGGTTACCCTCAGCCCACCACACCTGTGTCCCCGTATCACAAAGGCATGAATGAAGAATCAAAAGACCAGTAACAGGGAAACTTAAGGGAATATGAGCTACCCCAGCACAGAACAGTCCACCTGGACACCCCCTTGCCAAAATGCAGAGCCCAAGACCTTCAACCCAGAAAACCGAGTCCTTTATTTCCCCACTCCCTCAATACATTTATGGAGTGCTTTTACTGCATGTCAGGCACAGTGCCAGGCTCTGGGGACACAGAGGACAGCAAAGCCCTGCAGAAGAGCCAGATATTAGCAAAGAGCCCCACAAACACAGCGGGACAGACACCAGAGCCGGACGGCCTGCGTGTGAAGCCGGCTCTGCTGCTTACTGGCTGTGTGACCTCTCTCCTCTGTGCCTCACCTTGCCTAGCTACAAAATGAGGATGATGAGCAACCATCCATACTTAAATAAATTAGTGTGCAAAGGGACTAGGATACTGTCTGGCACAGAGCACACACTGTGAACATGTTCTTTAAATACTCACAGTCCTTCACAATCTGGCTTCAGTGTCTCTTTCTGACCCACCCTCTGCCGCATCCACTATTACCCCCTGACCCTAACTCTACCTCTTGCTTCAGGAAAGGCTCATTGTCTTCTCCCAGACACTCTGATTTGGCCTCCAATCCTCCCTTGGACAAACTGTTCTCCCTGCTCAAAACATCCTGCACCAAACCTGCTGCCTCCTCATTCCACAACACTCCAGGGCTATGTTCGCCAGGGATGTTGCAGGCCTCACAAGGACCAAGGCACAGGCTACTGGGCAGGAATGGCCCTTAATTCAGAGCATGTCACTGTGGAACGCAAGGGCTAAAAGCATGGCCTCTGAGTGACCACCCCTCACTTGACCATGTATTAGCTGTGTGACCTTTAGTGGAGTATATAACCTCTCTGTGCCTTAATCCCCTCATCTTAAAATGGAGACAAAGCAGTACCTATCTCACAGAGCTGCTCTGAGAATTAGACATAATAGGTACTCAAAACATGCCAGCCGTGATAAAGCAGTTCGGTTTGCATCTCCCTCTTCACTAGGGACCCCATGGTGCAGGGTGGTTCCTCTTTCAGTTTTGCTTCCTACTCCTTGTGCTAGAGCCTAAAACTTCAAGAGGTCATTAGGTCCCAGGCAATTACTATAAATGACTGAGCCAGCTGGTGCAAGAACGGAGTATAGCGAGTGCAATGCAGGATGGCATCTGCATTCAGCCTCAATCGCAGGGAGAGCAACAGGGCACAGTGGGGACTGTGGCAAACTGGACCATGTATGCGCCATTTAAAGGCTGCAGTCATCTCTCAGCTCCCGCTGATTGCTTCCCCAGAAGACTATGAGTCCAGTGTTGCCAGACCTTTGAGGTTTTCAAGAGAAGCCAGATTTCTGGATTTTTACTGAGACCTCACTGCTGGCCACTACTTTTGGTCTCCACAGTGTCTGGTGAACAGCCAGTTCTTACTTACCATAGTGATGCCCAAGAGGGTTGGGCTGACCAGCAATACAGGGGCCGTGAACTTGCCCCAACTTCTTTCCCAGAAAGAGTAGAAGAGGTCTGCCCAGCAGACGATCCACAGCAAAAAACCCAAGGCCTGAAAGAGAAGTACAAATGTCTTACAAGGAAAGTAATGAAACGTCCCCGAGCTCAGCCTCATGGGGACCAGCCAACCCCTACGCTATCAGCTGTGGTCCCTGAACACAACACATATCCTCTGGTGCTAAGCAGGGTGAGCCACCACTGAGCCCTCTCATGCGGGAATATACTTTTCAAGGTGCCAAGGATTCAACCGTGAACAAAACAGAAAAAGTGCCTGACTTCATGGAGCTGACGTTCTAGTAGAATGGACATAGGCAGGAAGCAAACTGAAAAGTACATACTGTAACGCCAGAGAATAATAAGTGCTATGAGGAAACATAAAACTGATAAGACAGGCCTGACCTGTGGTGGTGCAGTGGATAAAGCGTGCAGTGAGGTCGCTGGTTCAAAACCCTGGGCTTGCCTGGTCAAGGCACATATGGGAGTTGATGCTTCCTGCTCTTCCCCCCTTTCTCTCTCTCTCTCTCCTCTAAAATGAATAAATAAATTTTAAAAAACTTTAAAAAAATTTAAAAAAAAACTGATAAGACAGGGGAGTCAGGGACAGCCTCTCTAATCAGGTGACATCTGAGTAAAGAGAGCAAAAGTGAGTATTTGAGGGAAAGAACAAGTCGGGTAGAGAGAATAGCAAGTGCAAAGGCACGGGGGTAGAAACATGCTGAGTGGGTTTATGGCTACTGTGTAAAGAGCAAGGGGCGTAACAGAAGATGGCTGAAGAGGAGCCTGGAACCAAATCAAGCTGGGTCACAGGGAGGACTTCTGGATTTTATTCCCTGTGGTGAGACATTACTGGCAGGTTTCTTCTAAACAAGAGCAAGATCTGATTTACATTTTAAAGGCAGGTATTTTTTCTGCAAGAAAAGTACAATGTGCTCCCAGAGGACTAAGAGGAAGACATCAGATCCAGCTCAGGTTAGGGAAATAAATTTGAGATAGCTTGAACTGTAGTATGAACAAGACAGACTTGAATGGCGATTTAGGCAAAGGGGCAGCATCAGTAAAATCATTCAAGTGTTCCTGTTTTCCAAGGGTCTGTGGAAATGTAACTTTAAAATATTACTGAGATATAACCATAAAATGTAAAGGAGCTCTAGAAAGTTTTACTGCATACCTGATGACACTCAGACAACGGCAAAGCCACCGGAGTGACAGGTGCCTGCCTTTCTGACGCCTGGGTGACCAGCCTCACATACTATACTAGCCCTTCCTTCTGAGATTCAAATTAGTGCCTCAGAAACAACCTGCCACGTTTCATTTTGCTAACACAGACTGGGAACACCTGAAAACTCTCAAGATCTCAGGTGCCAGGGGTCTTCTCTAGTGTAAGAGTTTAGCGAAAACTAACTCCATCATAAATATAACTCATTCCATGCATGCTTTGTTCAAGTACAGTCAATAGCAGTCTATTTTACTAATATATTTTTAATGTCAATATTCGGATGGCATTTTTGTGTTCTGATATATTCATTTGCTACATCTACCATGGTTTCAGAATTTACCTTTTCAACAAGCTGACTTCAGGATCTGTAAAATGAACTAAGAATCTGGTGTATCAAATTCAGACATGTAACAATGATGTGCTCATAAAGCATGGGTCTTGCAAAAAAACAACAACATGCACACACAGACAAAAACAACAAAATGACAGATCCGTGCTAAGCCGACAGGAAAAAGTGAGTGAGGAGCATGATATACACACGTTCTTAGCGTGACTTCCCCTCAGAAGGCTTATTCTTGTGAGGGGAAAAACAGTTACTGCCCTGGAGAAACCAAAGGCCACTTTGATCAAATGATCAAAACCCCATCAGTGAGCTGGTTACCGTGTGACCCTAGATGTAACAGTCTGAGGACACAATCTTCCACTAGTAGTTTTCCAGCCAGACGGGCATCACCTGAATCTAATCATGAGGAAAATTACACAAGCTCGAGTTGAGGACTCACTCTAAAGCAAATGGCCCACATTCTTCAACCATGTCAATGTCATAAAACACAGAGAAAGGAGAAGAGAGATCTTCCGGATTAAAGAAAACTAAGAGGCAAATGATTCAATGCCATACATGACCCTGGACTGGATTCTGAACTAGGAGATAAATGCTCAAAAGGACGGTATTGGGACAACAGGCAAAATTAGAATACAGAAAGATTTTGTTAAAAAACATGTCCTTGTTAAATTTCCTAAATGTGATAATTGTACTGTGCTTACCTTAAGAGAAATCTGTGCTTCAAGAAAAGACACACTGAAGAATTAAGGGGTAAAGGGGCAAGTGGCTGCTACCTGTTCTTGAATGAGCCAGAAAAAAAATAAACGTATGTATTGTATATGGAGACAGCAAAAGTGAGTGATAAAGCAAATATGCTGAAATGTTACTAAATCAATGACTATGAGTAACAGGCATACAGGGCTAGGGGGAGTTCTTCATATCATTCCTGCAACTTTTCTGTAGTTAAAATTAATTCACGATATGAACTTTTCTTTTTGCCTTACTTTTTAAATTATAGTTGATATACAATATATATGGTATGTTGGTTTCAGGTATACAACAGTGATTCTACATTTATATACTTTATAATGTGATCATCATGACATGTCTAGTAACCATGTGTCACTGTACAACGCTATCCCAATATTATTGACTATTTTCCCTATGCTGTACATTACATCCCATGACTCATTTATTTTATAACTGCAAGTTTGTACCTCTTATTCCCCTTCATCTGTTTCTGAAATTTTTTTAATCTTTCATTACAGTTGAGGTACACTATTAGTTGTAGGTGCACAACGCAGTGATTAGGCATTTATTTATATCTTACAAAGCGATCACCCTGATAAATCGAGTATCCATATGACACCATACACAGCTATTACAATATTATTGCCTATACTCCTTATGCCAGGGGTCCCCAAACTACGGCCCGCGGGCCACATGCGGCCCCCTGAGGCCATTTATCTGGCCCCCGCGCACTTCTGGAAGGGGCACCTCTTTCATAGGCGGTCAGTGGAGGAGCATAGTTCCCATTGAAATACTGGTCAGTTTGTTGATTTAAATTTACTTGTTTGTTATTTTAAATATTGTATTTCTTCCCGTTTTGTTTTTTTACTTTAAAATAAGATATGTGCAGTGTGCATAGGGATTTGTTCATAGTTTTTTTTTGTAGTCCGGCCCTCCAACGGTCTGAGGGACGGTGAACTGGCCCCCTGTGTAAAAAGTTTGGGGACCCCTGCCTTATGCTATACTTTACAACCCCATGACTATTTTGTAACTATCAATTTGTACTTCTTGGCCCTGGTTGGTAGAGCATCAGCCCCGCGTGTGGATGTCCCGGGTTTAATTCCCAGGCAGGGCACACAGGAGAAGTGACCATCTGCTTCTCCACCCTTTCCCCTCTTCTCCCACAGCCATGGCTCGATGGTTTGAGTGAGTCAGCCCCGAGAGTTGAGGATGACCTCTACCTCAGGTACTAAAAATAGCTCAGTTGCTGAGAAAAAGCCTAGATAGGCAGAGCATCGCCCTTAGGGGGCTTGCTGGGTAGTCAGGGCCCATGTGGGAATCTGTCTCTCTGCCTCCCCTCCTCCCACTTAATAAAACACACACACACAAAACAATTTGTACTTCTCAATCCCTTCACCTTTTCACTCAATCCCCATCACCCCTCCCATCTGGCAAAGGTCAAAATGTTCTCTGTATCTATGAGTCTGCTTCTATTTTGATTTTGTAGATTCCACGTATAAGTGAATTTATTGCATTTTGTCCTTCTCTGTCTTATTTCACTCAGTGTAATACCCTCTAGGTCCTTCCGTGTTGTTGCAGATGGCAAAATTTCATTCTTATTCCATTGTACCACTTCCTTACCCACTCATCCACTGATGAGCACTTGACTGCTTCCATATCCTGGCTATTATAAATAATGCTGCAATAAAAATAAAGACGTATGTGTCTTCTTGATTTACTGTTTGGGTTAATTCAGATAAACACCCAGAAGTGGAATTGTTGGATTCTCTGTCTCTCATTATATAGCCTTTGTTTTATTTTATTTTTTATTTATTTATTCATTTTAGAGAGAAGGGAGAGAGAGAGAGAGAGAGAGAGAGAGAGAGAGAGAGGAGGGAGGAGCAAGAAGCATCAACTCCCATATGTGCCTTGACCAGGCAAGTGCAGGGTTTCGAACTGGTGACCTCAGCGTCCCAGGTCGATGCTTTATCCACTGCGCCACCACAGGTCAGGCCTATAGCCTTTGTTTTAAAGTCCATTTTGTCTGGTATAAGTATTATACCCGTTTCTTTTTTTTCTTTTAACTAAATATCTTTTTCTAACCCTTTACTTTCAGTCTGTGGGTATCTTTAGGTCTGACATGAGTCTCTTGTAGACAGCACATATAAGGCCTTGTGTTGTCATCTATTCAGCCACCATATGCCTTTTGACTGGAATGTTTAATCCATTGGCATTTTAAAAAATTACTGATAGATGTTTTATTGCCATTTTATTACTCATATTCTTTATCTTACATTTTTCTTCTTGTCCTTAAAAAATACCTTTTAACATTTCTTATAATACTGGTTTGATGGTGATGAACTCCTTCAGCTTTTTCTTGTCTGGGAAACTCTTTATATGTCCTTCCATTCTAAATGATATAGCCTTGCTGGGTAGAGTAATCTTGGTTGTAGGTCCTTGCTGTTTATACTTTGAATACTTGTGCCAATCCCTCTGGCCTGTGAAGTTTCTGTTGAGAAATCAGCTCAGTTTCATGGGAGCTCCCTTGCAGGTAACTAACTGCTTTTCTCTTGCTGCTTTTGAGACTGTGTTTAACCTTTGCCATTTTAATTATGATGTGTCTTGGTGTGAGCCTCCTAGGGTTCATCTTGTTTGGGACCCTCTGCACTTCTGGACTTGTGTGTCTTTTTCCTTTACTAGATTAGGATAGAGTTTTCAGTGGTTATTTTTTGAAATAGGTTCTAATCCCTTGCTCTATGTCTTCATCTTCAACACTTGATACAGTCCCAGAGGTCCCTTAAACTATCCTCTTAAAATTCTTTTTCTCTTTTTGCTCTTCTGATTGGGTGTTTTCTGCTATCTTGTCTTCTAAATGACTAATTTGATCCTGTGCAGCATCTAATCTGCTGTTGGTTTCTTCTAGTGTACTCTTCACTTCAGTTCCTGTATTTCTCATTTCTGACTAGATCTTTTTTATGGTTTCTACATCCTTTTCAATGCCGTTGAGGTTCTCTCACTAAGCTCCTTGAGCATCCTTATAACTATTATTTTGAAATCTGTGTCTGAGCCCCTGGACGGTTTGCTCAGTGGTAGAGCATTGGTCCAGCTTGTAGATGTCCCAGGTTCAATTCCTGGTCAGGGCACACAGGAGAAGTGACTATCTGCTTCTCCACCCCATCTTTTCTCTCTCTCTCTCTCTCTGTCTCTCTCTCTCTCTCCCTCCCTCAGCCATGGCTTGATTGGCTCAAGCGAGTTGGCCCCCAGTGCTGAGGATGGCTTCATGGCCTCTGCCTCAGGTGATAAAAATAGCTCAGTTGCCAAGCATCGAAGCAACGCCCCAGATGGGCAGAGCATCACCCCATAGGGGGCTTGCCGGGTGGATCCCAGTCTATCTCTCTGCCTCCCTTGCTCTCAATTTAAAAAAAAATCTGTATCTGGTAGATTGCTTACCTCCATTTCATTTAGATCATTTTCTGAAGATTTTCCCTGTTCTTTCATTTGGGACATGTTTCTTTTTATCTAGCTCTCTGTCTGTTTCTATGTACTAGGTAGATCTGCTATGTCTCCCAGTCTTGGTAGAGTGGTCTTATGTCCTGCTGGGCCCAGTGGCGCAGCCTCCCTGGTCACCTGAACTGGGCACTCCAGGTGCGCCCCCTCCATGGGCTGTGTGCACACTCCTGTTACAGCTGAGGCTTGATTGCTGTTGTTATGTCAATGGGAGGGACTGACCCCAAGGCCAATCATCTACAAGGAGCAGCCACAACTACAGCAGAGGAGCTGCTGTGCATGGGGCCGACCCCATGAAGCAGAACTTGCTTCAGCGGGGCTCTGGTGCCTGCCATATGTCCCTGGCACCTTTCAAGCTGCTGCCCTAGTGCTGGAGCTCAAAGCAAGTGAGTTAAAGTAAGTCCTGTGCACAAGCCCTTTAAGATAAGGTGACCAACTTTTTTACAATAAAAAGGAGGACAAAAATAAATTGAAGAAAATATCATAAATAAAAGAAACATTTTATTCATTGCAACAATAATACACTAATATGATAATGCATAATAAAAACATTTGTAATATTTAATATTGTAATTATGCTTACATGTCTATTAATTTTAATAATAATTGTAAGAAAAAAGTACTCATTTAGATACAAATACGTCACATCACACGCAATGGTTTGACTCTACATCGATCGAATAAGGACATTTACAGATTAGTCTTCCAATATCAAAAAGGAGGACATGTAGGAAGATACTTTTTGAGGGAGGATGGAACTTAAAAAAGGACAGTCCTCCCTAAAGGAGGCCGATTGGTCACCTTATATAAGAGAAACACTTGGGACTCCAGGATCCCTGTGTCTCACTCAGCCATGATCCCCGCTGGTTTTCATACCCAGACATTATGGGGACTTCTCTTCCTAGCACTGGAGCTGGAGGGGCTGGTTCCTCAGGGGGAACCTCTGCAGCCAAGAAATCCCTCCCGATTTTTAACTGCCACACGGGGGCGTGGGACTAGACCATTCTGTGTCTCTGCCCATCCTACCAGTCTCAACATGGCTTCTTCTATATAACCTTGTCGGAGTTCTGCTCAGCTAGACTTCAGGCAGTTCTGAAGGATGGTTGTTTTAAAGTTTAGTTGTAATTCTGATATGGCTGTCGAAAGCTACCAGCATAGTGTTTACCTACTTCTTCTGCCATCTTGATTGGAAGCCAAAAACGTGGGTTTGTTTTTTTTTTAGTAAAAAGATATCTTTGGTCCAATGGGAAGACCTCCCAATTATCTCCTGACAATCTGTTGGGACAGATCCTATCATTCCCACTATAATAATAGGAAACTGAGGCTTAAAGAGATTAGGAGATGTGCTCAAGATCCTACAGCTAGTGAGTCTATGGGATGGAGACGCTATGTGAACTCATGTCTGAATCCAGGGCCCCAGCCTTATCTACCACGTCATTATCCTGTCTTCTAGAAAAAGGAACTCAGGGCCAATGAAACAGGAGAAATAGGTCAGTTTTCACCAGCCACCACTTCCCACCCAGAAACAATACCCCCTTCCCCCCTACACACACACACACACACAGGATGACTTACAGTTTTGGCTTTGTTGAGATGTGTCATCTGAATATAGCCCCGGTCATGGTGAGCGAGATAGAGGAAGTAGAAGGGGAAGCAGACCCAGAGGTAAAAACAAGGCACCCACACGAGGATGGTGTTCTGAAAGCACTTGGTGAAGTCAGGATTGCTGGTGTTCCATGTGATGTTCCACTCCTATGGACGCAAACACAGGCACGGGTCAATGGGATGGGCCAGAGAGACGGGCCCGTGTGGAGTTCAATACCAGCTGTCACGGGGCCAAGAAACAGACAAGACCCCTGCTTCCAAGGTGGTCTCAGACAGAATATGCAGTGTGGAGAGACAAGGAATCAGGAATAAAGGTACATCTCATTGTATGCAACAGACAGGTACCTGGGACCTGTGGCAAATTCCATCGTTGTTCAAAACTTGAAGACAGCGATTTAAATAAACCTTCCTGTAAACTGAAGAGTACCTTAGTCATTTCAACTTCACTCATCTTGTGAATTGAGGGCTTGCTAATCTTCTTCTTCATCACTATCACCATTGTCATCTTCATGACCATCATCATTACCATCACAATCACTTACATCAGCACCATCACTATCAACACCATCATGATCACCACCATTGGCACCATCATCATCATCGATAACCCCCAAATTGCAGTTCTATGTGCTAGGCCCTATTCTAAGTACTTTATCTGTGTTATCTCCTCTAATTCTATAAGCACTTTATCCCTCCTTTTTCAAATAGGAAAATTGAGGCACAGAGAGGTTCAATGATTTGTCCATTATCACATAGCTAGTAAGACCTGGATCAGAATTCAAACTCAGGCTATTTGGTTCCAGAGTCCCTGCGTTTAATGACTAAGTTATCCATCCTTGAAATAAATTTATTTTAAATAGTTTTATTTTTTAAGAAACCACTTGCATTTTGTTAAAGACATATCAGACAGATAGATATATACATATATAGATCAAGTGTATCCACCTAAGAATAAACTTTAACCTGCTGTTAGAATTTGGTAATGGAGAATTTAATTCAAGTCCTGATCTGACCACTGACCAGTTACATAACTTTGGGGAAATCACCCTATCTCAGAGTCTCAATTTCTTATCTCTGCTTTGCTTACATCAGATAAATTTAGAGGTCTGAAACAGGTGGCCCTCAGGCCAATTTGGCCCAAAGATGGTTTATTATTATTGTTGTTTTAAGCATGCTTTAAAAAGATTTTTTTTTAGATCAGCTTCCAACATTTTTTTTTTTTTTAAGAGCTTGGTTTTATTTTATTTTTTTTTATTTATTCATTTTAGAGAGGAGAAGGAGAGACAGAGAGAGAGAGGGAGAGAGAGGAGAGAAGCTGGAAGCATCAACTCCCATATGTGCCTTGACCAGGCAAGCCCAGGGTTTCAAACCGGCAACCTCAGCATTTCCAGGTTGATGCTTTATCCACTGCGCCACCACAGGTCAGGCAGCTTCCAACATTTCAAATCAGGAAATTTCATATAAAAATTTGGATTTTTAGCCTGACCAGGCAGTAGCACAGTGGATTGAACGTAGGACTGGGATGCAGAGGACCCAGGTTCGAGACCCTAAGGTTGCCAGCTTGAGCGTGGGCTTATCTAGTTTGAGCAAGGCTCACCAGCTTGAGCCTAAGGTCACTGGCTTGAACAAGGGGTCATTCGGTCTGCTGTAGCCCCCCGGTCAAGGCACATATGAGAAAGCAATCAAGAAACAACTAAGGTGCCGCAATGAAGAATTGATGCTTCTCATCTCTCTCCCTTCCTGTCTGTCCCTCTCTCTCCCTTCCTGTCTGTCCCTCTCTCTGTCTCTGTCACAAAAATAAAAAAATTTTCAAAATTGGGATTTCTGGCTTCTCTTAAAAAAAATCAGAATGCCTAGCAGCACTAGGCCCATATTCATACATTACAACCATCAGCAAGAGCGAAGGAGTAGCCAGGCTGGGATAAGGCCCATGTGTTCCAGCTGGTCACAGGCCCATGCAGCCCACCTCTCTCCTAGCCTTCTCTGTTCATCACCGCACAATGTTCTCTCTGGATATCTGATTCCAAGCCTTCCCACAGTCAGATAAGTGAGACCACCCAGGAACTCCAAAGAACCTGGACTCTCACAGCCCCATACAATATTTAAAGCCACAAAGGGAAAGTGATGGGAACAAGCAGAACATTTCACTTAAAGAAAACATTTGACAATGTGATGAAAACATTATGATCCATGCATTTCAAAAAAGAGACCTAGTAATGCATAACAACGTGAGTATGCTTAATACAACTGAATATGTGAAAAGATTATTAAACATATGTGAAAAGATTATTAAAACATAAGGAATTGGACTTGAAAAGAGAGAGCTCTAGATAGTAAAACAAGTACCTAAACTGGTTCTTCAGGGGTATAACTGATAAACAGTTCTATAATATATTATAAATGGTTAGTTTCCCAGAACCAGGAATCAATGAAATGTAAACTTAAAATAATTAACACACGCAAAGGAATTTAGTTAGGAAATTTCTAAACACAAAGAAACCCTTAAGACAAAAGTCATGCCTCTATGAACTTAGACCTGTGAAATTTGATCACAGGAGTGATTTAAATCAAAAGCTGATTATTGTAACTGGTTTCACCCCACTTGTAATTCTAAAGGTGATGATGAAAAATGGGATTCAACTGTCGGTGGTTCTTACATACAGAACAGTGTCTGAGCAGTTGCCAGAAAAAACTCATTTCAAAGGAATTTGCCTTCTAATAAGGAAAAAATGCTGGGGTTTAATATATGCAGTTATGTATACAAGAAGCTTGGTTCATGTGTGACATTCCAGTAGCCAGTTATTTCCTGCCTGGACTACTGCAATTTCCTTTCTAACCATTACCTGTTTCCAGCCCCTCCCGGACCAACTAAGTCCTCCCCACTACTGCCAGAGTAACATTATCTATCCATGCACCTATACTCATGCATCCATCCACCCATCCACCCATCCATCCATCCATCCACCCATCCATCAATACAACACCACATCCACCACCCACATCCATCCATGTGTCTCTCTTTGTATTAAAATTTTAATAGGTAATACATTTGTGTGTTAAACTTTTTCAAACTACACAAAACAGTATACTGTGAAAAATAAGTCTGCTTCCCTAATCTCACAGCCCCCATCCCAGCCCACAGACAAAACCACCATGGCTAACATCTTGTGTGTTCTTCTAGATTACCTCCCAATTACAGTGTATCTATTTTGTTTCCCCAAAAGTTACCACAATACATACCTGTCCTTTACCTTTCTTAATATTAGAAACTGATCATTACCAGGAACATAGATCTGCTTTAATTATGATAGCTTAATTTCTTTTGAACAAAGGACAGAAGTGACAAGCCATTTTCCCATCTTGGTCCCTAATTCTTCAGTTCCTCTCTTGAGAGGCAACCATTATCGGTTTCTTATGTACCCTTCCAGAAGATACCTGATCCATCTATAACAAAAATAAAGAGCCCTGGCTGGTTGGCTCAGCAGTAGAGCGTCAGCCAGGCACGTGGAAATCCCAGGTTCAATTCCCAGCCAGGGCACACAAGAGAAGCACCCATCTGCTTCTCCGCCCTTCTCCCTCTCCTTCCTCTTTGTCTCTCTCTTCCCTTCCTGCATCCAAGGCTCCATTGGAGCAAAGTTGGCCTGGGTGCTGAGGATGGCTCCATAGCCTCGGCTTCAGGCCTAGAATGGCTCCAGCAGCAGCGGAGCAATGCCCCAGAGGGGCCGAGCATCGCCCCCTGGTGGGCATGCCGGGTGGATCCCAGTCAGGCGCATGCGGGAGTCTATCTGACTGCCTCCCCACTTCTAACTTCGGAAAAATACAAAATAAATAAATAAAGACATATTTTTTTGTTTTCCACTGGAAGGAAGCATACTCCACCTATGTCCTGTACCTTGCTTTTTTTCTCTTAATAATAGGTCTTAAAGATCACCTGCACTGCACACAAACGATGTCTTCCTCCTTGGTGCTGGCTGCTTTATAGTCCACTGTAGGAGGGACTTGACTTAATTAGTTCCTGCTGACAGGGTGATGGGTTGCTCTCATAAACACTGCAGCAGTGAATAAATAACTAACAAATGCCTCACATTACACACGAACAAGTCTATTTGTAAGATCACTTTTTAGATGTGCATCACTGGTCAAAAGGTGCAGATATTTAAAATTTAGACAGATACTGCTCCCCAAATGGATCATCAACTTATATTCCACTTAATGAGGTACAAAGGATAACTACTTCCCTGACCACAGTGTATTAAATTAAAAGCTTTTGATCTGTCAGTCTGATAAAGGAAAATGTCTCACTGTGGCTTAACTACCTTTTCTCTAATGAGGAGTGAAACAGAAGATCTTTCCATAGTCATTTAAAAGCAGCCATATTCTCCTGCTCAAAGTAAAATTCAGAGACTTAAATATAGTACATGTATTAATGTATTAATATATGGGGCTAATCTGATCACCCTCCCTCTTCCAGGTAATAACCTTCAGTGGCTCCCTATTAGCTCCAAGAGCCAATCCTTGCCATGGTTCATGACACGTTCCACATTCAAGCTCCATCTGTTCCTTCTATAATTTCACCTGCCAATGTTCCCCAATGTGTCACCTAAGGCATTCATTGAGGTAAGCATTTGCCAAGCATGTTAGGCATTGTTCAAGGCACTGGAGACTCAGAAAGGCCATGGTCCCTGACTTCGAGTCATTCCCTACCTGCTACTCAAATGGGTGGTTCTTTACCATCTCTCTTGTTAGATGCTCTCCCTACAATCTTTCCATCATAACAAACTCCAATTCATCCTTCAAAACCCAACTTAGATACCACCTTTAAGAGGCCTTCCTCTTCATTCCCCAAAATTCATTCTCCTCTTACTCCCCACACACACCTCTGCAATGGTTTTCTTACATGTCTGTCAATACCTCTGCCCTAAAAGGTCCATGCAAGGACCTCAGAGCCAGGACCACGATATATTTACCCTCAGCTACTACTCTCCTACCCAGCAGGTCCCCAGAGGTTATTAAGGAAACAAGTATCCTAAGCCATGCCTTCCCTCCCAGCATTATTTCCTACTTTACTCTTTTAAAAATAACAATCCATCCAAGTACACCCTAGCCCTGACCCCTGGCTTTCTGGTCCAGTGAATATGGATTAAAATTTAGGCCCTGACCTCATGTGCATCTCAGCAGGTCGTTTAACTATAAGCAGCAGATACTAATAATTAATAACAATCGCCCCCACTACCACCAGCACTGCCCAGAGGCAGGAAGCCTAAAGGACAGAGCAAAGCTCAAGTGAAGAAGTGAGCAAGAGGAAACCCAGGAGCATCTAAGGCACAGGGCTCCGGAAGGAGAGGGAAGGGAAACGCTCAGCAAAGGTAGGCGTTGCCTCTTCCGAGGACAGCTTCCTGCCGGGAGCCAGACAGCCAACCCCGACCAAGAGGCAGAGAAGGAGGGAAGAGGAAGGAAGGGGAGGCATGAAAAGGGGAAATGACTGTGAACGTGACCTTCCACTGCCACAGAACGCATCCAACCCAGGCAGTCCCACCCAACCCCCCACATGGCCCCAGTAGCTGCTGCGATCCGGGCCAACGGCCCGACCACAACTGTCACAGTAGTGACGATAAGAATGTTGGGGGCCTCCTGTGTATCACTTGCTGGCTGGGGCCTTGAGGTCTCCTCTGTCCCAACTCCAGGAGACAAGCAGTGGGGTCCTCTCTATTTGGGGCTTCTGGGGAAAACAGCAAATGCTATTTTTTTTAAGACCATTATAAGGCAAGGAAGGATGATTCACTGAGTCAGTATGCCTTTCACTCACCACCCCTGACTCCAGGGGGAACAGCTAACCAGGGCCTTCCTTTCGGGGCTCACCTCAGGGGGAGGGGGAGCCCCAGGGACAAACCCTCATTAGTGTCAGCCAGTCAGCAGAGTCCTTTACCCACGTGCTGGTGATTAGTTCAAGAATGGGCACTTGACCCAAACTGAGCTAGTCACAGCAAGGACACATCCTCTCTTGTCCCCAAAGATGCAGGGTGAGGATGCGGTATCTCGGCCATTCACAAAGGAAGTACCAGGGTTGGGAGGGGAAAGGAGAAGAGGCACCCCCGTGGCAAGTGTGAGAATGAAGCTAACCTCAAAAAAGACGAAGATGGAAGAAACTGGTCCTCAGTGTCGTGGTGGATTGCTGGCTCAAGCTTCACCTGCAGCCCACTCTCCCAACTGGGCTTCCACAACAAATTCACTTTATCGCTTACACAGGTGGAAAGTGAATTTGCTTTCACAATACAAAGCATCCGAGCCGTACAAGTTCTGACCCACCGTGTCTGATCCCTTGTCCCTTTTCTTACAGGTCCAGTGTGCTTCTCTACTTATTTACTCGGTGACCTTAGACAAGTCACTCAATCTCTCTGAGCCTCATCTATGACTAAAGCTAAAAATACCTATCTCCTAACGCTATTCTAAAGAATAAAATTATATACACATGGGGTCCAGCTCAGTGTCAAATATTAATACTCAATAAAGAGCTATTAACAGCAATCTTAATTCTGTGTCAATAATAAAAATAAAGTTTATAGCATTATAGTCTTAATAGGATAACTTTATATTATTATTGATAATAATACCACCTAGCTTTAACTGAACACTATGTGCCAGGCACTGTTTCTTGCATTTTATGTGAATAATTCAGTTAATCTTAATGATTACCTAGAAGAAAAATTGTTTTGATTCCCATTAGGTAGATGAGAAACTGAGACACAAAGAAATCCAATAAAGTGCCTTAGATCACATAGCTTATAAATTTCGAGGCTGGGGCTCAAACCTGGAAGCCTGATTACTGAGGCCCCCTAACCCCCATCCATGCTAGCTCCTAGCAATGGCCTTCTTGGGCACGTATTTTTGTTGTTGTTGTTGTTGTTTTTAGATTTTTATTTATTCATTTTTATTAGAGAGAGAGGGGAGAGAGAGAGAGAGAGGGAGAGGGAGAGATAGAGAGAGAATAGGGGGAGGAGCAGGAAGCATCAACTCCCATATGTGCCTTGACCAGGCAAGCCCGGGGTTTTGAACCGGCGACCTCAGCATTTCCAGGTCGACGCTTTATCCACTGCACCACCACAGGTCAGGCGGGCACGTGTTTTTGACCATAGGAAATCTGGGCCAAGAGGAAGATTTGAGTCTTCAAACCACCACCAAGTTCAGAACCAATTACTTGCATTTGTTACCTATATGTGCTGTTACAAATTACCATAAAATTAGGGTCTTAAAACAACACAGTTTTTTACTTTTAAGTGAGAGGAGGGGAGAGAGACAGACTCTCGCATGTGCCCCAGCATGCATCCCAACCAGGACCCACCCCTTAAGCCCCCTACTCAGTGATGCTCTGCCCATCTGGGGCCATTGCTTGGCAAATGGGTTTTGTTTTGTTTTGTTTTGTTTTGTTTTTAATTTTTTTTTTTTTTTTTTTTTTTTACAGAGGCAGAGATAGACAGGGACAGACAGGAACGGAGAGAGATGAGAAGCATCAATCATCAGTTTCTCGTTGCGACTTCTTAGTTGTTCATTGATTGCTTTCCCACATGTGCCTTGACCGCGGGCCTTCAGCAGACCGAGTAACCCACTGCTGGAGCCAGCGACCTTGGGTCCAAACTGGTGAGCTCTTTGCTCAAGTCAGATGAGCCCGTGCTCAAGCTGGCGACCTCAGGGTCTCGAACCTGGGTCCTTCCGCATCCCAGTCCGACGCTCTATCCACTGCGCCACCACCTGGTCAGGCTGGGTTTTGTTTTTTTTAAAGCACCAGAGGCAGAGGCTCCACAAGCCATCCACAGGACCCAACTCCCTCAAACCAATTCATGGCTGTGATAGGGGAAAGAAGGGGAGGGGAGAAGAAGCAGATGGTTGCTTCTCCTGTGTGCCCTGACCAGGAATTGAACCTGGAACATCTACACACTGGGTCAACATTCTACCCCCGAGCCAACCAACCATGACCAAAACAACACAATATTTTATCATGCCATTCTAGAGGGCAGAAATCTGAAACGGGTCTCTCTGGGCCAAGATCAAGGTGTCAGCAGGGCTGCGGGTTCCTCCTGGAGACCGTAAGGGACACTCCACTTCTTTGCCTTTTCAGCTTCTAGCAGCCACCCACATTCCTGGGCTCATGGCCCCTTCGTCCACCTTCAAATCCAGCAGCATCAGCCAGGTCCTTCTCACACTGCCACCTCTCTGGTTCCCTCTCTTCTGCATCCCTCTTCCACTCCCACTTCCACTCATGATGACCTTGGGCTCACCCAGATAATCCAGGAAAATCTCCCATCTCAAGGTCAGCTGATGAGCAAATTCAATTCCATCTGCAGTCTTTATACCCCCTTTGCCACGTTACCTAACATATTCAGATTCCAGGGATCAGGTCATGGACATCTTTAGAGAAACCAATCCTGTGCCTACCACACCCCTCAGTTTGACGCTGGTCCACTCTAAATATCCTGTGACAACCCAGGGGCACCATCGCTCCTCTCAGCTTCATCAGTCAGAAGCCACTAGAATACTGCCAGGTATAGGCAGGAAGTGGCCCGAGAGGTAGCTGACTGGCCTCTCAGCTCAGTCATGCTTGTCACAGAAGTCCCATGCACCAGTGACCGCTCAGCCAGGGCCTCTGCAGCGCTGTGTCCCCCACACCTGCTGCTCCAGCCCGATTCACACAGCTTCCAGAGGGACCTGTGGCTGGAGCCTGCAGGGAGACAAGGGAAAGAGCCTGCCCAGGACCCAGCCAGGACAGGAGGGAGGAAGACGAGACAGACAACAGTCAGGGGATGCGATTATAAATCCGAACGGCTCTCAGTGTCACCAATATTCGGGAGCCAGAGTAGCTCTGACACTGTTTAGAAACAAGGACCTATTATGCATCAGATCTTCCCTCGGGGCCTGAACACCATTTTCCAATTCAATCGTCTCAATAACTTGCAATAGTCAGGTTTCTATTCCTCAGTGGACAATTATATGCCATTTGAAGGTAAATAACGTTTCCACTGGCACAGAGCTCCCTTTCATCATAAGAGGCAGATACTAAACAAACCTCCTGGCAACCGAGTGCTCTGGAAAAGAATACCGAAGGCAGAGAATAACGGAGGAGGTGCATGCTATTTCTATCCCAGGTGGACAGCAAAGGCCCCTGGGCCAAGGTGACATTCGAGGGAAAACCTTAAGGAAATGAAGAAACATATGCTACCTTCTTTCATTGATGGAAAGAAAAAGAGGGAGGTTTAAGGTCCTTAGTAGCATGAGCCAGGACTGAGCTAAGTATGTGCTTTATATCCCATTTAAGCCTCACAAACAACTCTGGGAGACAGGCTCTATAATTAAACCCATTTGACAGACACAAAAACTGAGGCCCAGTCACTAACCTGCAAGCAGCCTACACAACCAGGAAACTGAATCCAAGTGTAGATAGATGCCTCTATATACATGGAAAATGCACTGGTTCCGGGTTTTTGTTGTTGTTGTTGTTGTTGTTTTTAATCACATACATGCACTACCGGTCCCATTTAAAATTAGCATCAAAGAATATACAAATGCTGGTCTAGGCAGGGGAATTTTCTTAGAAGGAGACAGGAAAAACAAAAGCTAGCAGTGATTATCTCCAGGGGGTAGGGCTGAAGCTGGTAAGAGGAAGCAACTATTACTTTTTGTTTTATTATCTTTTGCACTGTTTGAATTTTTTACTCTGCATGGATTCCCCCTGAAATAATAATAACAATAGCGAGTTTACACTTGAAATAAATAAACAGCAGCAGCAGGAATTTAAGGGTAGAAGGTTCTGACTGCTGAGCTGGGAGCAAAGAGAAAGCACACATTTACTGGGCGCCAGCAACAGCGGTATTTGCTGGGACAGGCACGGTGCCATTTTCCAAGAAGGAGTCCATTTAAATCTCACAACAGCCCTACAAGTCAAGGCTATTATAACTCCCACTTTCAGAGGCAGACCCTGAGACCCAGAGAGGTTAAGAAGTTGATCAGACTCCCAGAGAAAGGAAGAGGCAGAGGCGTGATTTGAACCCTGAGTCTGACGCTGAGCCCTTAACTCCTGGGCTCTACCACCTCCCTGCCAGGTGGTTGGAACTCTAAGGGCTTTGCAAAGTTAATGGCCTCACCATTCAGCCTCAGGCAGCTTGGAAGGCAATGTTCTCAGAGGTAGGTCATCAACTAAATGTCCCCAGGCCTTAGGGATTCCAAGCTCATGTGTACAGAATGGAGAAGCAACATTCACACTCAGACACAGAAATAGTCTACAACTCCTCCTATCCAGCTACCCAGTGCAAGCAATACAAGGTGATACTTAAGAATACAACGTTCAGCCCTGGCCGGCTGGCTCAGCGGTAGAGCGTTGGCCTGGCGTGCGGGGGACCCGGGTTCAATTCCCAGCCAGGGCACATAGGAGAAGCGCCCATTTGCTTCTCCACCCCCCCCCTCCTTCCTCTCTGTCTCTCTCTTCCCCTCCCGCAGCCAAGGCTCCATTGGAGCAAAGATGGCCCGGGCGCTGGGGATGGCTCCTTGGTCTCTGCCCCAGGCACTAGAGTGGCTCTGGTGGCTCTGGTCTCTGCAGAGCGACGCCCTGGAGGGGCAGAGCGTCGCCCCTGGTGGGCGTGCTGGGTGGATCCCAATCGGGCGCATGCGGGAGTCTGTCTGACTGTCTCTCCTGTTTCCAGCTTCAGAAAAATACAAAAAAAAAAAAAAAAAAAAAAAAAGAATACAAGGTTCAGGGTCTACGTCAATATATATCCAAAAGCAGGGTTTCTCAACCTGGGCACTACTGAAATTTGAAGCCAGAAAATTCTTTGTCTTGAGGGGCTGTCCTGTACCGTACCTTTGGTAGGATGTTGAGAGCATCCTTGACCCAATAGATGACAGGACCACATGCCAAGTTAAATCCTCCCAAACAACTCAGAGAGGCAGGTGGTATAATTAAATCCATTTTACAGATTCAGACACTGAGATCATATAACCTGGAAGCGGCATACACAGCCAGTTGTGACAATCAAAAAAATGTCTCCAGGCTAACCTGTGGTGGTGCAGTAGATAAAGCACTGACCTGGAACGCTGAGGTCGCCTGTTCAAAACCCCAGGCTTGCCCGGACAAGGAACATACAAGAAGCAACTACTATGAGTTGATGCTTCCCGCTCCTGCCCTTTTCTCTCTCTCTCTCTCTCTCTCTCTGAACTCAATAAATAAAATCTTAAAAAAATAAAAGTCTCCAGCCATTGCCAAATGTCCCCTGGAGGCTAAACTGCCCTCACTATTCTAATGCAATGACTTCACCAGGCTTTGGTTTTTCCTTCATGAAATGAGACTAATTCTAGGGCCCACCTATTATGGAATTATCAGGAGGGTTAAAATAAAATGACCCAAAGTTTCCAGTTAGAGTTCCTGGCCAAGAGACTGATTGATAAACACAAGTGCAAGGTTTCATTCATTCGTTCATTCAGTGAGTATTTATTGAGCACGTACCCATGAGCCAGGAAGGCCTGGGCTAATCATGGGGATATGGAGGTAAGTGCCTTCTAAAGACTCACAGTCCACCAGAGATATCAGATCTCAGGTCAAAACAAAACTACAAGGGACAAGTATACAATACTTGCTGAGAAGAAAAAGGGAAGAGTGTTGGCACAGCAAGCATCGGGGTGAAAGTCTGGGAAGGTGACATTTTAGCAGAGACTAAAAGGGTCAGGAGAAGTTAACCATGCAAAGAAACAGGTGTGGTTGTCCCCTTTCCAAAAAAGAAGAAAGTGAAGAAGGGAGCGTGTAAGGGAAAGGAGGACGAGAATAAACACAATGAATACAAACAACCGAGAGTGAGGACCCTGGTGCCGGAGGGCCTGAGTTTGAATCCAGTCAAGACTGCTACCAGCCTCTTGACCTTCAGAAAATTAGCCGATCTCTCCCACCCTGGTCTCTCTCGTGCTAACAGGATTAACCATGGAACCCACTACACGTGCTCGGACTGCAGGGTGAAATGCTTCACATGACCACAGCTGCCTAACAAGGGCTGGGGGAGCAGGACGCAGAGCAGGCTACTGGCTCAGCATCACCAGCCACTCTGCAGAGTGCAAACCCATGGGGCTGAAGCTGAGGCTAATGACAGGAGTAACAGGAATAGTAAGATGGCGGCTCTTACGAAGCACTCCCCACATGTGGGACTGTGTTCCGGGGTAGGGCGCATCGTCCCACTGCACTGTCAGAGCACCCTACGCGACGGGGACTATCTCCATCCATGTTAGAGAGGGACACGGAGGCAAACAGGTAAGAAGACTTGATGGAAGGTGCACAGGCAGGACCAGGTGGTGCCTGCACTCAAACCCAGAGAGACCGGCTCCAGAGTGCCAGCCAACCGTTCTGCAAAGGGGGGGGGGCGCAGGGCAAGCCAAGACTGGGCTGAGGGACACAGGGTGAGGCAACAGGCCATTTATAAAGCCACAGTCAAAACCAAGGCAGGTGCCAGACCCCCCGCAGGGAGCAGGGAGATCCAAAGCCAGAGAAAGCTGAGAAAAAGCAGCAGGAGGGCGGCCATTATGTCAAGGGACCTGCCGGGCTTCTGGACACTAATCCTGTTTACAGAGCCAGCATGGGGCCTTCCTTTGCCCACCACAGTCCTGAAAGGGATCCCAGCAAAGGTCAAGCAGCCGCCAGCGACACTGTGGGAGAAGGACAGCCCTGCCAGCGTCACGCTGGCAGCGATGTCCCCTGCCCACTGCTGGGCTGAGCTGCGACCTTCCCTCACCCTCTGACTCACCAGAGCTAAGAATAAAGTCCAGAAATGGAGGAGGGGGGCAGCATCCATACCTTACCCCCAGCACCCAGGAAGGCAGGGCATGTCCCTGCCCAGGCAGAAGCCCAAATCCTTACTGGATCCTCATGCCCAGGATGCAGAACTGAACACGTTTGTGAGAAAGGGGCAGGAGTGACATGCAAAACCAAGACACCTGTCTTAACAAGATTCCCAGGGCCAAGAAGAGCCACGCTGCCTACACAGGGATCCGGGTGTCAGCAGAGGGCAGGTCGGAGCACCCCCCCCCCCCCCCCGTGAGCACCCGGAGGCCTCTCTCCGGGCCCTCCCTACAAAGCACACACTTGTCTTTGTGTTCTCCATCCGGCCCCAACCATTTGCTGAGTTCATCTCTCACCACTTCCTCTCCTCTTATCAGACTGGAGCTTCACCAAGTCCTCCATTAGGTCATGTTCCAGGGACTTGGGAGGGGTCAGCCACATAATGTGCCAAGCACAGGAATACGTCTGGGACACAATGGCAGATAGAACTGACAGCATCCATCCATTTACTGAGCACCATCTCTAGGTGCTGAGGACCCAGCAGTGACACAGGGCCTGCCCTCCTGGAGCTGACAGCCTGACAGAGGAGGCCAAGAGTGAACAGACAAAAAATAGATAATAGCTACAGACAGATAAATGTAGTGTACATTCTGTGTGTGTGAGTGTGAGAGAGAGAGATGATGAAAAAGAAAAAGGCTCAGAGAAGAAACCTCCCTGAAAAGGTGTACTTGTAGAAGGAAACAAGAGAGAAGGGAGTAAGCCACCACAGGGAAGAATCTTGGGAGAGCAAATGAAACAGCAAGTGCAAAGGCCCTGAGGTAGGAACATGTCTGGCATTTTGGAACACTAATAGAGAGGTCAATATGACTCCCCAGTAATATGAGATGAAGTGAGGGAAGGATGTGGGGGGCAGGCAGAACAGACTGTGTAAGACTCACAGGCCTTTGAAGGGATTTTGACTTTCACTGAGTGACTTGGGGACCATAGATTTGATGTGTCATCATATTATTTATGTTTTACACAGTGGTTCTCAACTGAAGGCAAGTCCTTTCCCCCCTACCAGGGGCAATATGACAACATTTGGAGACATTTTTGGTATCACTACTGGGCTTAGGGTGGGGTAGAGGGTTTTTGCCCGTAGAGGTCAGAGACGCTGCTAACATCCACAATGGCCAGGACAGTCCCCACAGCTCAGAATTACTCAGCCCCACATATCAATACTGCTGCAGCTGAGAAACCCCATTTTCACAGAATCCCTGCCTTTACCTTTAGCAAGTTTAGGGCCATATTCCCCACCCTCACCTCTCATCAGGCGTATGAGGTGTGAGTTCCTCACCATGTGACAGTAGACAAACAAACAAGCCCCAGTTTCCACATCTGTAGAGTGGGAACACTACCCGAGATGATGCAAATTCTCATTTAAGCATGAGCCTGAGCACACAATAGGCGCTCAATAAATGTCACTGCTATTATTGTGATTACTTTCAGATCCATCTCTTGTTATGTCCCTTCCACATTTTCCACCTCACCAAATGATTCTTTCTTTCATCCAACAAAGTTGTTTTGAGCCTCTACTATGTGCCAGGAACTATGCTGGCCAGGAGTATGGATGGGTAGCCAGACTCACCAGTCCTCAGAGTGGGTATGTTACCTTCCATGGCAAAAGGGACAGTGCAGCTGTGATTCAGTTAAGGATCTGGAGGTAGGAGATCACCTTGGATTAACCAGGAGGGACCCCTGGACTCAGGGAAGAAAGGGAGGCAGGAGGGTCAGAGTCAGAGGAGTCAGAGGAGAGGTCAATATGATGCAGGGCTGCGTGCCACCTAACAGCTGCAAAGGGCAAGAAAGTGGGTTCTTCCCCAGAGCTTCCAGAAGCAACGCCCGCGCTACATTCTGGAGTTCGACCTCCAAACATGAAGAGACTAAATCTATGTTGCTTGAGGCCATAACTTGGCAGTGCCTGGGCATAGCCGCCACAAGGAGCCCACACAGCAGGCAATACAGATAGAGGCAGCAGGAGAGGAGGCCTGGCTGTGCCCTCACCGAGCTGACACTGTTCCTGCCTCCACAGCCAGCCCCGGTCAGGCCCTGCCTCCCCCTACCCCCGCGCTGCCTGAGGCAGACTCAGCCCTGCAGCACCTGCCTGGCACCAGCCCTCCCGGGGCGGGCTGATGTCCCTGTCTCCTGTCCCGCTGCACTGGAGCAGCAGCACCTGCCCCGCACAGCCCTCCCGGGGCGGGCTGATGTCCCTGTCTCCTGTCCCGCTGCACTGGAGCAGCAGCAGCACCTGCCCCGCACAGCCCTCCCGGGGCGGGCTGATGTCCCTGTCTCCTGTCCCGCTGCACTGGAGCAGCAGCACCTGCCCCGCACAGCCCTCCCGGGGCGGGCTGATGTTCCTGTCTCCTGTCTCCGCTGCACTGGAGCAGCAGCACCTGCCCGGCACCAGCCCTCCCGGGGCACCAGCCCTCCCGGGGCGGGCTGATGTTCCTGTCTCCCGTCTCCTCTGCACTGGAGCAGCAGCACCTGCCCGGCACCAGCCACCTGCCCGGCACCAGCCCTCCCGGGGCGGGCTGATGTTCCTGTCTCCTGTCTCCGCTGCACTGGAGCATCAGCACCTGCCCGGCACCAGCCACCTGCCCGGCACCAGCCCTCCCGGGGCGGGCTGATGTTCCTGTCTCCTGTCTCCGCTGCACTGGAGCAGCTTAGGAGATGCTTTTGAAAGACAGGAGCTAGGAACAATGGAAAAGACAAATTTATTTTTTGTGGGGTGGAGTTTTTTTTTGGGGGGGTTGGTATTTTTGTTAGGGGGGGTTGTTTCTATTTTTTTTTATTAGCGAGAGAGCCAGGGACAGACAGGGACAGACAGGCATGAAGGGAGAGAGATGAGAAGCATCAATTCTTCGTTGCAGCACCTTGTTGTTCATTGATTGCTTTCTCATATGTGCCTTGACTGTGGGGCTACAGCAGACCGAGTGACCCCTTGCTCAAGCCAGCGACCTTGGGTCCAAGCTGGTGAGCCTTGCTCAAACCAGATGAGCCCATGCTCAAGCTGGCGACCTCGGGGTTTCAAACCTGGGTCATATGCATCCCAGCCCAATGCTCTTATCTACTGTGCCACCACCTAATTTATTTTTTTAAATTGGGGCATCCGAAGTGCAGTGTCTAGGTCCTAGCCCTTTGCAGCTGCTAGGCAAAATTTATTTTTAAAAATTCACTTTAATAGACAATCCATGACTCAAATTTAAACATATTCATGTGGGTTTATGTGTGTGCATATGTTACTCTGCCCCCCCAACAAGCCCAGTCCCCTCCCTCTGCCCAGCCCGATGCCACCCCTCCCTAGAGATCACACAACCACATTTGTGAGTTTCGCATGTATCCTTCTGGAATTGGTTATGCAAATACAACTATGCATTCTTAGTTGTCCCTTTCTTGACACGAGAGGTATGATGCTGACTGCATCTTGACGTTTTCACTTAAAAACTGGATCTTGGAGGCTGGCCTCAATCTCTTACTTCCTTCTGGAAGCATCCCAGTCTTCTGTAAAATGAGCGGAATGAACTGTATTTACCCAGACCCTTACTGCCTGCCACTTGGGTTGCTGCCAATCTTTTACTATTCCCAACAATGACCCAATAAATGCCTTTAGAAAGTACTCAAGTAAAAACACACACACACACACACACACACACACACACACACACACACACACGCCTGCCCTGAAGACCAACAGGGCTTCACTTAATCGCTCGGAAGCCTTACAGGCTTAGAAGCAGCCCAGGATGGGTTTGATAACCTAGAGATACACTATGAGAATCACAAAAATAATAATGAACACTGACTGATCCAGTCACCCCTATGGGGATTTAGTCTTTAAAACATCACTAGGCCCTGGCCGGTTGGCTCAGTGGTAGAGCGTCGGCCTGGCGTGTAGAAGTCCCAGGTTCAATTCCCGGCCAGGGCACACAGGAGAAGCACCCATCTGCTTCTCCACCCCTCCCTCTCTCCTTCCTCTCTTGTCTCTCTCTTCCCCTCCCACAGCCAAGGCTCCATTGGAGCAAAGATGGCCCGGGCGCTGGGGATGGCTCCTTGGCCTCTGCCCCAGGCACTAGAGTGGCTCTGGTCGCAACAGAGCGACGCCCCAGATGGGCAGAGCATCGCCCCCTGGTGGGCAGAGCATCACCCCTGGTGGGTGTGCCGGGTGGATCCCGGTCGGGCGCATGCGGGAGTCTGTCTGACTGTCTCTCCCCGTTTCCAACTTCAGAAAAATACAAAAAAAAAAAAAAAAAAATCACTAAATATGTCCCCTTAAAATGAAGTCATTAACTCAGAGAGCCATCTGTACCCCTGTGTTCACTGCAGCAATTATTCACACTAGCCAAGATACGGAGACAAACTAAGCGCCTGTTGGTGGATGACTGGATAAAGAAAATATGATACATATGATGGGCTATTACTCAGCCGGCCTAAGAGAGAAGGAAATCCTGTCTTTTGCAGCAATGCGGATGAACTTTGAGGTCATTATGCTCCGTGACATAAGTCAGAAAGAGAAAGACAAATAGTTTATGTCCTCACTTATTCGTGGAATCTAAAAAACCTGAACTCATGGAAACAAGAGACTAGAATTGTGGTCACTGGGGGTTGGGAATGGAAAGAAGCTGGTCAAAGGGTATAAATTTCTAGTTATAAGATGAATAATTACTGAGGATCTAAAGTACAGCATGGGAACTGTAATTCACAATACCTGTACTATATTATATATTCAAAAGTTGCTGAGAAAGTAGATCTTAAATGTTCGCACCAACCAACCAAAAAAAAAAAAAAAGTAACTATATGAGGTGATGGATGGTTAACTAACCCTACTGTGGTCATCATTTCACAAATACAGGTGTATCAAATCATCCCACGGTACCCCTTAAACTTACACATTTAACATGTGGCAGGCACAATGTTGTCAATTATATCTCAATAAAACTGGAACAAAATATAATACAAACTCAGGTTTCTGGACCCCACTGTGTTCACTTCAGACTGCTTTTGTACCAACTCCAAACTAGGAATGTAAAATGTAAATGACCATGTGCATTCCACCAAGGGAAGCTGCTCAGTGTTGCCTATGGGCCCGCAAAGCTTAACCATCTACCACCCGGCCCTTTACACGAAAAGTCTGCCAACTCCAGATATAGGTCCAAAATCTTCGGGTGCTGACAGCTCATACGATCCTATCAGATGCCGTTTATTTTATACATTAGAGTTTCCATATCTCCCTCTCTTCCCAGACAATCAGTTCCACAGGGGCAGCGAATGCCCAGGTTTGCCCTTGCATGTGTCACTCCTCACTCGCCGCAGCTCCTGACATGTGGCAGCACTCAGGAAGCACCTGTGGAACTGGTATCTATGAGACAGCAGAATGAGTCTCAGCAAACTACAAACTGGATGCAGCCAACATCTGTGATCACCACCCCAGGCACACACCCTGCCAGATGAGTAGGAGGGATGATGAAAATGTTTCAAAATCAGCTGTGGTAATAGACATACAACTCTATTACAGAACTGCCGAATGGTACACTCTACATGGGTGAATTCTACGGAACGTGAATCATGTATCTCAATAAAGCTGTTTAAAAAGATGAGTAAGACACAGCATCAGTTTGACTTCGTGCAATTTTCACCTTCCACACACTATTTTTAGCACCTAACACTCCTCTTCTCACCCAAAATTAATAAATAACAAAGACCCTACTTCATCATCTTACCAAGAGAGATATCATCTAAAATGGATACATTTGCATTTGTTAAAAAAAAGCTAAGTGTGATGTCTTTTCCCGTTGCTATGTTGCCTGTAACTAGATGCATGTCCCCTTCACCCAAGGTGTCTGACCCTTGGCACTATGGACATTTTGAGCAGATAATTCTCTGATGTGGGGCTGTCCTGTGAACGGCAGACCAGACGTCTGGCAGCATCCCTGGCCTCTACCCCCTAGATGTCAGCAGCACCCTACCCTCAAGTCACAACAACAAAAATGTCTCTACACATTGTCAATGTCCCCTGAAGAGCACAATCACCCTGGTTGAAACCTAGGGCCTTAACAGTTTATTCATCTGTCCCACTCCTGCCATCAATGCCTAGCGACCCTAACGACCCACTACCTGCCATCTAGTCATTCAACACATGTACTGAGGCCTGCTTTGTAACAGTTGTGCCCTGCCCTCCAGGAGCCTGGAATCCCATACAGGAGATAGGGTGGGTATGTAACTGGCTACAACAAAAGATTTTAAAAGCACTAAGTGCCACTGAAGAGATACAATAAATGACAAGAAAAGAGAGGGGTTACTTCACAAAGCCATGGGGGAGAAAACGCAGTATTCTCTCACCCACCCGTGCGCAAAGACAATCATCCTGCTTTTCAGAATCATCATGAAGACAACAGCCACACATTAAACTATGTCATCTTCACCGCAACCCTTTCAAATAGGCACTAGTATCCCCTTCTGCAGAAGAAGCAACTAAAGCACAGAGAGATAAAGGAACTTGCCCAAGGTGGCACAGCCTGTGACAGCAATAGGTACCAACTCGAGCTGCCTGGCTGGCTCACCACTGCAGGTCCTGCCTCCATGGGAAAACACACGGAAAATCATGCAGATGGAGACAGGTGGGTAGCCAGTAGCCACTCTTAGTGGAAGTCAATGATACTGCTGTTCCCACTGGGAAGCTCAGAGAGGCATGTGGGGACGGGTAAAATCTAAGGAAAGCCAAGATGCTACGATTTGCCAATGTGAAGACAGGAGGGAACAGAGTCCTAAGAAGAGCACACAGCAGGATCCACGACAGTCGCTGGACGAAGTGAAAGTGTTTAAGTTCACCCAGAAGTGGAATAAAGTGCCAGGAGGACACTGGGTGACAAACAGAGCTGGAAGGGCAGGTCAGGGCCCAAACACATTGAGCAAAGGAGAAGGATGCTTCACTTGGAATTCCCACCAGGAAAGTGCTGCATCACCCTCACACTGCAAAAGCTCCGAGGAATTGTGAAACAGGAGTTTCTGGCTCACTCTCACACCCATCTCTTGAACAGGGCTAAGACCAGATGACCGGGAAAGCTACCAGCATGCCCCAATACTCCCCAGAGACACCTTACCCTGCCCCAGAGCCTGCCCTCCCCAGAGAGCCTCCATCTCCCTATCCCAAGGTGTCTCTACTCCAAACTAAAAGCTGAGCACTGTTCTCCCATCCTCGCCAGGCAGCATTGCGATGGAGATGGAACAGGAGCAAGAGGCGCTGAAGCAGGAACCATGACTCAGCGTTCAAGAGTAAGGGCTTCGAGCCTGATTGGTGGTGGCACAGTGAACTGAGCATCAGACCAGAATGCTGAGGGCCCCAGTTTAAAACCCCGAGGTCACCAGCTAGGGCGCGGGCCTGCCAGCTCAAGCCTGGGGTCACCGGCTTGAGTGCAGAATCAACAACATGACCCCAAGGTCACTGTCTTGAACAAGGGGTCACTGACTCAGCTTGAGTTCCCTCCACCCTGCCAAGGCACATATGAGAAGCAATCAATAAACAACGAAAGTGCTGCAACTACAAGATGATGCTTCTCATCTTTCTCCTCCCCCTCTCCTTTCCTGTCTCCCTCTTAAAAAAAAAAAAAAAAAAAAAAAAAAAAAGTACAGGCTAGGCTTTTGTCCTAGTACCACCACTTCCTGGCGGCCTGGCCTTGAGGAAGTCACTCCACCTCTGACTTTCAGCCTCTCTCCTATCACTGGACTGATGACAGTCAGAGATGGGGAAGAGGGTGGCCAGGGGCGACTGCTACTTTCCCATATTACACTGCTCACAAAAATTAGGGAATGTTTTATTGCTTCATTTTCATTTTGAAATATCCCCTAAATTTTGTGAGCAGTATACTATTGCTACTATTGTACTATTGTTGCTGCCAGCATTCTTTGAGTGAAAAAAACATCACATAAGGCCACATGCCAGAATGCCGAAGCCCCCCTAGGAGATTTTCATTCTGTCTTGCTCCAGAATTAGCCAGTCATTGGTACAGCCCGCTAGAAGACTCCACTCTGGCCCATCCCAGTCCTCCTATTATACCATTAATCTGGGAAGCACCTAGAATAGCTATTTTTAAAAAATAACAGGCCACTATAGTGGGAAATAGGTACAATCCTATCACAGCAGCAGGATGGTGCCATGTTTGAGAGCCTAGACTTGGAAGCCAAACAGCTGGGTCCAGCTCTGATTCATATGAAGTGTATGGCCTTGGGCAAGTCACATAACTTTTCTGGGCCTCAGTTTCCCCATCTGTAAAACGAGGCGAATCATCTACTAATTTCACAGAGCTCTTTTGAGGATTAAATAGAAAGTGGGTTTTTTTGTTTGTTTGTTTTTTGTGGCAGAGTCAGACAGAGGGACAGCTAGCCAAGAAGGGAGAGAGATGAGAAGCATCAATTCTTTATTGCGGCTCCTTAGTTGTTTATTGGTTGTTTTCTCATATGTGTCTGTCTGACTGCTTCCCCGTTTCCAGCTTCGGAAAAATACAAAAAAAAAAAATTTTTTTTAAAAAAAGAATCCAAACCTTTAATCCAATATACAAACAAGGAAGTCTCTAATACAGTCGCTTAGGGTGGCAAAGGCTTAGTCTTAAAACTAAGCCTTAGGCTAGGCCCTGGCCGGTTGGCTCAGTGGTAGAGCGTCGGCCTGGCGTGTAAAGTCCAGGGTTCAATTCCCGGCCAGGGCACACAGGAGAGGCGCCCATCTGCTTCTCCACCCCTCCCCCTCTTCTTCCTCTCTGTCTCTCTCTTCCCCTCCCGCAGCTGAGGCTCCATTGGAGCAAAAGATGGCCCGGGCGCTGGGGATGGCTCCTTGGCCTCTGCCCCAGGCGCTAGAGTGGCTCTGGTCGCAACTGAGCAACGCCCCAGATGGGCAGAGCATCGCCCCCTGGTGGGCGTACCGGGTGGATCCCGGTCGGGCACATGTGGGAGTCTGTCTGACTGCCTCTCCGTTTCCAGCTTCAGAAAAATACAATAAATAAATAAATAAATAAATAAATAAATAAAATAAAACTAAGCCTTAGGCTTAGCCTGCTTACAGACTGTCCCCCACACCCAATGCAAACTATAAGCGAGCAAACATATATATCATATATACAAACTTATTTGATCAACAGATGTGAATAAGGCTGGTGAGGTAGAAACCTTTGATTCTAGAAAATTCGGATAAGTCAGTGGCTTTGAGAGCCCTGAATGGAAAGGAAAGTGTTTTCCCACTGTGTGTATTTCTTTCCCACCAGGTGCAAGCTAAGATTAAAGCTAATGGCCCACCAGTTCTTGGCTCCATTGTTTCATTACCGACTGTCTGAATCAAATGTGAACCTGCATGGGCCAGGCAGCTGTGATGGTGGCCATGGCTACTTTCTTTACAGTAATTTCACCAGTCTCTGCCTCAGTTTCCCCATCCATAAACTGGGAGTAATCACAGTCCGACTCCATAGGCTATTGATGTGAAGTCATTAGCACTTACAAAGCATTTAGAACAATCCACTGTACTTAGGAAATGCAACTACTTCCCTGTTGAAGTCTAAATGTCTTGTCTCTCTTCCCCCCACCTATAATCTACCCAAAGCAGTGCCACATCTTTTTAATTCACCTGCATATAGTAGGTGCTCATTAAATACTTTTCAACAAATGAAAGAAGTGGTGAAAAAAATCTATCTGAAGAACAACCCAGAACCATGGAAAGAAAAGCCAGGACTATGTCCTCATGCCTTTGACCCAGCAACCCAAGTGATGGGCAAAATTCCAAAGGACATAACCCAAACAGCAAGTCAAGGAGCAGTGCACACGCACTGGGCCATTCACAGGGAAGCTGGGAAGCTCCCAGGTGCAAGGGCTAAGCATATGGTGGCACGGGGTCCTGAGGAAACCAAAGCGGGAGCCACCTCAAGTCCTCAAGAGGCCATCAGTAAAGAGGGCAAGCACTGGCCACTGAGGACGCATGCGCTCTGACGAGGAATTTTAATCCTCACAGGAAAGCAGACCAAGAACCGAAGCACAAACACCATCTCTGGCCAGCACTGCCGAAGAGCTGTGAGGAAGGGTTGGGAGATTCCGAATCAAGTAAGCAGATGGTGCTTGAGGCTGAAGGGGAAGGGTACGTCCTTATTTCTCTGAAGAGCTTTAGATACAATCATGGCAAATCCTTAAATAACCCCAGGCACAGATCTCAATTTGTGTAATCCCAAAAACAAACCTATGAGAAGACAAGGTACTGTCACTAGCCTCCATTCTACAGAAGCGGAAATGGAGGCACAGAATGAAATGCTTCCTGACCTGGGCCAAGGAGGCTGTGCCACCCAGAGGAGCAGGAGTTAACCGAGGCTAACTCGGGCCAGCCCAGAACTGCACCGCTGTCCAGTACTTCTTCTATCCCAGCTTCCCTCTGGATCCTCGGATTTCACTTTGGACTGCTGAATAACAATAATGATTATGCCAAGTGAAATGATGACGATGGCATGGCAAAGGTATAATAGACCGTAATATGTAGGACTAGCACACTAATCATATATTAACTCATTTTACAACTCTCGGAGGCACTATCATTAACTCCACTTTGCACAGGAGAAAACAGAAGCACAGAGAGGCCGAGTCATTCATCCAAGGTCACACAGCTAGTGAGAACCAGTATCTGAACTGGTTCAGCTCCCTCTGCCGCTGTGTTCCTCTAAACACCTTCACAACTGTGGTCTCCACGACACGGGAAGGCTGCGTGTTTCACTTGCCATGTACGTGTCCCCAGGACTTAGCTCCAAACCTACGACAATGAAAGAACTAACATACAGAAAAGGGAAGTCAGAGAGAGGAAAGGAGTGGAAGCTATTATCACACTGCATTGATTCAAAGAACTGTGTTTCCTCCAACTTTACCATCTCCGACACCAGTTTGTTTCTTGTAATGAACGCATCCTACAATCTCTGCTGGCCAGTTTCATAATATAACATCTCTGAAATTGAGATGCATGTCACCACCGCCAGCCTCTTCGATTCGATGAAACGTGGTACGCCTCTATCAACAGCTGGGCCTCCTTTCTAATCTAACTCCCCACTGAGGGATGGCAAGAGGCTTTTTCCCTAAGATCAAGAAGGAAACGTCTTAGCAGACTAACCCGAGGAGGGAGGCGAGAACCTCTCCGGCCCCACCCCCTTGCTCCAGCTCTAACAACTCCACTCACTTTAATGGAGGGATGAGTCTATTGTCAGGCTACCTGACCAGGCCAGCTCAGGCAAAACTGCCAGCAGCCTCATCTGATCATCCTCACCTGCCAGCTGCCTTCTTGTCTCCACAGTTCCCGCCCCAGGCAGCTTGTTTTTGCCAGGCAGAGAGGGAGGCAATAAAATCTCCAACTCGGCAAAGGGCAGGCCTTTCAAACTGCATGATCACCAGGAGGTCATGCCTTCTGCCCGGCCCCAGAGAGAAATCCTCTCTGTAGCACAGTATTTTTTCCAAAGCACGCACTTGGATAGGATTGCCTGGCAAAGCGTTATTTCAATGACTTGAGCTTCAGGGTTCATAAGCTCCTTTCTCCATAATTTTTAGAAGATGCTCATGGAGCAACAGTATCATGAATTCACATCCACATGTTAAACTACTTTACAAGTTTATTAGTGATCTGATATTTGCAGGATCAGATCTGAAAACCTATAGCAGGCTACAGATGTCAAGTGTTAGTGATACATGGTCACTACCTGGGTAGTGATACGTGGAGACGGTGGGACTAGCACAGGAGAGTATCTCAACTTCAGCAGTACTGACGTGTGGGCTCCAATAATTCTTTGATATGCGGGGGGGGGGGGGGGAGGCTGCCCTGTGCACTGTATATTAGCAGCAGCCCTGGCCTCTACCCACTAGATGCCAAGAATACCCACCCTCCAGTTGTGACAACCAAAAATGTTTCCAGATGTTGACCAATGGGGGCAAAATCACCTGGAGTTGAGAACCACTGATCTAGGCAGTTTGCAGAACATCCCATTTTTTTCAGTTTAGTGGCATACTTAACAGCTATTACGTAAATACACAAATATGACCAAACTGTGACTTCACAGATAGTCTAAAGTGATATAAAACTTCCTCTGAAACATTTTTATGTAGGTTTGTTTTTTTTTAAACATGAATTGATTTAAAGGAAAGGATTACGTAAATAAGTATGTGGCACACGCTGTGGCTGGTTATTCAACTGCCCTTTCCCAACTCCCTTCTCTCTTGCTCCCTCCCACTAAGGAAGCATAAAACCAGTGCTGGCTTTCCTTGCCTCCCTATAGCTAGACCCACGGCAAGAATATTCAGGGGACCCTGTGACACTGTCGACCAAATGGGGCCACGCCATGGGACCAATGAGGCAGAGCTCTGTCTATAAGCACAACTCATGAGCCACAGAAGTGTCATCTTCTTCAAGGGACATCTAAGAGGATTAAAGACATGTCCCTCCGCATGGCACCCCCTCCCAACTCAAGCCTCAGTTTCCCCAGGATCTCCCTGTGCACAGAGATTAAAAAAAAACAACTATAACCAACTGTCTCCAGAGGGAACGATTATTAGCAAATTACTTAATGAGGTTCATGTTGACATTTCATCTTCAAGTAAATACCTGTTCATTATAGATGGGTCATATCCAACATGCACTAGTAAATGAAAACAAAAAATAAATATGTTCTCCTAAAATCCCATTCTAATTTTTTAAAAATACTGTAATTTAGGATATGTGGAGCAAAGAGACTGAAAATTAAGACGTCAACCTGCCAATAAGAGAGTATCTCTAGAAGAGTGTAATTATGGAGAATTTTCAGGGTCTACTCTACGTGTCTCTGGACTGTTTCATTTTATACTGTATCTCTTATAGTATCAGACGGGAATGAGTAAGAGAAAATAAAAATGTCCCTTTAAGTAATTCAATCACTACCGTGTTTATAGTAACAGAAAACCTGGAACTTCTCAAGTATGTAAATGTCAGCAGCTCTCACAGTTATCCTAACCCACCTGCGCTCACATGCCATCAATTTAGGTACTTAAGCAAGTCTCCTTAATCCTAAACTACAAAGAAAATCTGCAGAATGAATTTCCCCACATCAAACCAATTTCAGAACTGACAACTGATACCTCGGCAGGCCTCATCCAGATGTGAGCACCCACCGACACCCCATAACAACTGTGCAAATTAACCTAAAGTGTCTCAGTTGCTGGGGAGTGTCTAAACCCCTGGGCTCAGGCTGGGCTCCATTCAGATCTTGCCCAGGCTTTCGGGGGCCCAGAGGTCACAGGGAGATGATAAACCAGAAGGGAACTGCCACGCCAGAAACCCCCACTCAGCTGTCCTCAACTGTCCTGCACTGTCACTCACTGTCTGGCCTCTTCCTCCGTGACCACAGCTAGCATCTGCTGAGCCTGGCTGAGCACCCTGTTTTCTGCCTCACAGCTCTATCAGATACGTAGCATGATCATGATCCCCACTTTGCAGATGGGGAAACAGCGGCCTCAGAGGTTAAGTAAGTGGCCCAAGGTCACATGTTGGGAAGTGGCAAGACCAAGTTTCTTTATTTCTTTTTTTTTTTTTCTTAATTTTAATGAGAGAGGAAGGGAGAGACAGTCAGGAACATTGATCTGTTCCTGTACATGCCATGACCAGGAATCGAACCGGCAATTTCTGCATTTCAGAACAATCCTCCAACCAACAGAGCTACTTGGCCAGGGCAAGACCAATTTTCAAACTCAGTTCCAAAATCTGGAGTCTTGCCCCAGTCATATGCATCCCTGGCTATCCTTGGAGCTATTGCTTCTTCTCATCTAAGCACCCCTATACCTTCAGCCCCCAGTGCTCAGCCCTCCCCACTATATCCTCTCTGAGAACAACGAGGGTCTGACCCAGGGATGAGCCCTTTCTCTAAGCTGTTCCCTACCAAGTATGCAACTGAACTGGAGGCTGGCCAGTTCTGACTCTAGCACCACGGGTGAAATGGCCCACCCAGACCCCAGGGAGATTCTAGTCTACCAGGAGTCCTTTTTCCACAACTCTTGAGTTAGTGAATTAATGATCGTGAGGAAGAAGCCTTATCAAAGGCCCTTAGGTAATCTAACCAAATCCTACAAGGTCACCTTCCCCAGGACCTGGCACTCCAACTCCCCCGTGGGCACTGGTCTTCAGCCTTACAAGGCTGACTGAGGCCAGGAGAGGACACTGTCATTAATATGCCTCTATCACCTGCTCTGAATGATAAAAACAACAATAATAATGTGTATCCCTCAACCCTGCTAGAATGGTAAACTGAGCCCACCCTTTTTTAAAAACAAGGCTATACAGCTAGAGTGAAACCTTTTCAAATGTTCTGAGATACTTCACTCCTGAGAATCCATTCTAAGAAAATGTCAATAGGCACTATCCATGTGATAGTCATTACAATGTTTTCTTCTTCTAAAAAAAATGTAATGTTTTTTAACATTAAAAAACATTTAATGTTTCTTTAAAAAGCGGGGGGGGGGGGGACGGGGGACACAGCAATTTAAATGTCAAAGCAAAGGTACTAATTATGTAAATTATAGTCCGCCAATACCAGGACATTTAAAGGTATAATTTTAAAAGTTATATAGGAACGTGGGAAAATTCTCACAAGTGTAAGATGAAAACGA